>NW_015171520.1:381418-402467 GCF_001447785.1 Gekko japonicus
CACAACCCTACCTCCACAGACATAATTCTGCTAGTTAAAATTGTTAGTTATATATCTAATATGAATAGTTGTTTCTGAAATTACTGTTATGCATGCGGTTGGCAGGGCGGCACACAGGGCATACAATAGTCATGCGGCTCTTGTGGGCACTGGAAATGGCAAACGTGGCTCTCCACAAACCACTGACTGGGTCATCACTGGTGTAATAGGAGTAGATACGGGAACAGCTGCTGCAGCATGTGCACCTGCTTTCCTCTCTTCCTTTCCCCCTCTCTCTCACACACAATTAGGGCGGTCCCTGTGCACTATGGGACCAGTTGGCAACATTATGGCCCTGCTTACTTGCTTTGACCCCTGCCACAAGGGAACAGGATGAGGAGTAGGAAAAGCAGCCAAGTTCTGATTTGGACATGAGTCAGTAGATCAAAAGCTTATAGTCTAAAGTTACCACTTCTGGGCAGCTGAGAAAAGACTTCCAGCGGCGAACTTTTAAGTTAGCCACAAAAACCTCCCAGCAAGATTTATGGAGGAATTAATCTGGCCTCAAGGAGCTGCGGTGGCTCAAGTGGTTAAGACGCTGAATTGCAGGCTGTGGAAGGCCAGTAGTTCAGCAGTTCGAGACCCGAGTTGCTGCATGACGGAGTGAGCTCCCGTCTCTAGTTCCAGCTCCTGCCAACCTAGCAGTTCAAAAGCAAGAAATTGCAAGTAGATAAATAGGTACCACTTTGGTGGGAAGGTAACAGCATTCCATGCGCCTTGGTGTTTAGTCATGCCGGCCACATGACCACAGAAACGTCTTCGGACAGCGCTGGCTCTTCGGCTTGGAAATGGAGATGAGCACCGCAACCCTAGAGTCGGACTCGACTGGCTTTCGAGCAAGGGAACCTTTACCTTTACCTTTTACAAGATGGTGCTTTCACCTTTGCATGGGACTCTGGCTCCTTCTACCAAAAGCCCAGTACCTCAGCTTCTATGTACTTCTTTAACAGCATGAGTTTGCTTACCATTCTGCTCATTTCTTCCTGAGCCTCCATTGCAGAGAGGTGATCTCTGCTCCGAAGCCGGATCGCTCGAATCATTTTTTTGGCTGACAGCTTTAAGAGGTGTGGTCACTTCTGACGGAGTGTGATTCATGGTGGCCACCATTTCTGTTCTTCCAAATGAGACTCACATTAGAAACTGTTCCAAAGGCCATCATTTCTGCAAGGTTCATACAGTACTGACACCCCTCCCCACCACGATTTGCTGCACAAAAATGTAAACGCTTTCATTGGTGAAGTGTGTTTCTGTACATGCTTAAATGTTGCATTGCAAACAGCTTTTCAAAGCAGGTAAGGCCTATGGTGCAGAGGTATGCCCTGCCCCATAAAATACTGAGAAGTAAAGCCAATACACCTGCTAAAATAAATAAATTGTGGTACAGTGCGGTGCCAAAATGGTAATGTGGGGATGCACTCTCCTTTTAATACATGTTCACTGCAGTGTCCTTGAAGCAATTCTGCACTAAAACTGTATTCAACTTTCTTTTTAATCCAGGGTCCCCCCCCCCCATTCTGCACTAAAATAGAGTTCAACCTTTTTATTCCAGGGTTTCCCCCCAGTCTGTATTACATTCCCTCCCCTCAATGGTCAGCCCTGTTTCAGACTGCTGTTGCCCCAGGTTATTTGGATGCTGTTTTGCTGTGGATTTAAACTGCCTTAACTGTAACACTGAGAAAATCCAGAGCGGCAGGCAAATGTGGAAAGGACCGATGTGACAGGGCATTTCTCAGGGGGCATGGCAGCTCTGAAAGAGTCAACTGGATGCAAGCAAAGATATGTGAAAACAGCAGATCACACCAGCAGCCTGCTCCTGGGAGAAGTGAACTCCAGCCAGATCACTGCTTATTTAACACAGACTGTAAAATGTCAAGTCCTCCAAAAGAGCACAAGCAATTCTCCTTTCCACCATTTTGCCCCAGCTGTGCGGTAGATTAGGTGAGGCAGAGAGAAGCCCTGGCCTAAGGTCATCCAACACGCTTTAGGGTTATGGGGGATTTCAACCCCAGGTTTCTACATCCTGAGTCCGAGTCCCACGCTCTGACTAGTATAACCCACCTGCACACATGATAGGGTTGCCAGCCTCCAGGTGGGGCCTGGGGATCTCCCGCTTTTACCACTGATCTCCAGCCGACAGAGATCAGCTCCCCTGGAGAAAATTGCTGCTTTGAAGGGTGGACTCTGTGGCCTTATACCCTGCTGAGGCCCCTCCCCTCCCGAAACCACACCCTCTCCTGGCTCCACCCCCAAAGTCTCCAGGTATTTTCCAATAGAGACTTGGCAACCTTAACACATGAGTCTCCTCATCCCTAACAACCTATGTAGTTTTTCAGAACAGATAAGCAGTAGATACTTAGCTAGACACAACACAGATTTTATACACTTCATAGCCTGTTCCTCACTTTGATACTGTTATTCCATACACACAAACCGAAACTCCCTTTAAGCTAACTTAACTCCCTTTAAGATAACTAACTCCCTTTAAGATAACTACAAACTAAATAAAGCTATACAGAAAGCATTAAAATACATTTGATCCCATTTAGAAAAGCCTGCCAGCTTCTATATACTGTACAATACACAGAAGACTTTTTATTTTTGTAAGCCTGAGATTTACAAACCATTATTCTAAACAATTTACTTTATTATCATCAAGCCGCTGCATGATTTAACATAATTTGCCCAGGTTTAACAGATACGGAACATGTGCATTCTATATGACTGGGAAGGGGACAGTGGCATGGAGTTACTTTGCCCATTGGTGCTGAAAAGTACAGTACATTTAAAAAGTGGGATGAAAGCGGAATATTCAGAAGTGGACCTCCTTTCCAAGCATCTATGAAATCACTAGATTATGTATTTATAGCCCACTTTCTGGTGCCACATACAAAAAAGGAGAGGATTGTGAGATAAACATCCTTCAGTCCTGCAAGCCCTGCTTCCAGTACCACAGTGCTGCCCATGATTTTTAATAATAGTGTGCCGTCTATTTGCAACCAACTCATGGCAGGCCTAGCCACAGGGCATTTGAGACATGAGATAACCAGAGGTGGTTTGCCATTGCCTGCCTCTGCACAGCAACCCTAGTCTTCCTTGGCAGTCTCCCATCCAAGTACTTACTAGGGCTGACAGTGCTTAGCTTCCAGCTAGGCTGGGTTATCAGGCCGCTCTGTGGTTTTTAGCAGTAAGGAAAGGATATTGTGCATGTGCTCAGAAGTAGCATATGGACACTTTTAAACTCTCTGCCATCAAAGTGGCTGGCACTGAACCTTGGACACCAAGGCATTAAACTGGGATCCTGTTTAAACATGCTCTGAACAGAGTTTATTTGTTGTTGTTGTTGTTGTTTTAAACACAGACTCATCCTACTCCCAAACATCTGAAGTGTGATCTAAGTCTTCATTTACAAAACAGTAATGAGAGTGGGCAATAATGTGGAGTTTCTGTAAGTATTCGGTTATGATATAATAACATATTTATACCTCTGCCACAAATGATCACAAGCGAATACCATGTACAGAAGCATCCCCAATATGGCACCGGTGGCTACCATGGCTGCAGTTAAATGGGTTTCTGGGCATCTACTTTCTTTTCCCTGCTGCTGCGTTTTGTGACCCCCTTCCACATCCCATTTCAAGTATCTTCCTTCTCCTGTTCACACTCCTCCCTTCTCTTAACATTTCCTTTGCTGGGCTTCTGGTCTGGCTCCCGCGAATGGCGGACGCATCCTCGGGTCGCTCCCGAGGGCGTCTCGCCCGCCCGTGGTGGAGGAGGGAATCCGCGCGAGCGGAGACCCGAACGAGCCCCTCAGGAAGAGAGGAGCTCGGATCCGGGGCGCTTTAGGGCACTACAGGGGGGAGTCTCTCTTTCGGCCGAGGTCGGAGACTGAGGCTCCCGCCATGCCCTGCCCCAATGGACCTTGCTGCGTGAGCGACCCCGTTTCACGGGGTTTAGCGGAGCCACCAGACGTCACCGAGTGATAAAGCGATCATCCGGAAAAAAATGGAAAAGAAAAGATCGGCTTAACTGTGAGTTGTCAAAATGCAGAGAAAAAGAACTAAAACCGCTCCCCCCCCCCAGCGAAAAAGACGAGGAGGTTAATCCTCTAACTGCATAAGCGAAAAAGAAAAGGAGGGGGGGAATGGACTGAGCGAATAGTGGTGTTTTCCTTTGATGTATTTGAAATAAAGCAAGAAAAAGTTTTGTTTCTCTGGAGCGCATTTTAAGAACTTTATTGAAAATAAACAATAAAAAAAGATGTCGGAGCTGGGCATTTGCTTATATGTGAGAGCCGGCTGCTTAATGCTTGGATTGTTTATGGCTGTGAATCTGACGGGGGATTGTAAAAAACGGAAAAGTTTGAACTTTGACAGCGAGAAGTGCCTTGTAAGCACTTATAAAAGTCAACAGTTGCGGAGGAGGATCCAGCAGAGAGTTTGGGAGCGGATAAAAGCGAAATTGAAATTTAATACCATTCTCAAAGCTGGAGACCTCCTGAAACGGCATGAAAGGAAGAGGATTTATAGCACATGAACTGAAAGAGTTAACAGCAACCCGAAGGACGATTGAAAAAAGCCGGAAGGTGAGGAAAACAGAGGAAGCTCCTCCACGTCATCGGGAGTGCAAAAGTAACCAGCACGCAAAGAAGCGGTTCTGAATGCGCCCTGAAGAGACTTTTTAACAGAAATTCAAAGGAACACTACTAACATACTAACATAGAACTACTTGTGACCGGATTGAAAAAAGATGTTTGACAACACACAGAAGAAGCCTAAGAAGAATGTTTGGACATTACTAACAGTTTAATTTACCAGTTAATATATCACTCAGCTTTCTCTTTCTCCCACTATATACCCCCCCATTTTTCCTTTTAAGCGAAATACCTCCCCTTTTTAGGAGAGTCAATAAAATCTTTATTAAAAAAAAAACATTTCCTTTGCCAATTTTTACTTTTCCCCCCTCTGCGTCTCTCCGTCACCTCAGCCCCTGTGCCATGTTACCTCTCCAGCCAGCTTTGAGGTGTACAAAAGGTGACTGAAGAATGGAGAACGTGCAGTGGTCGCAACCGGAGAGCCAAGCTCTGACCACCTCCTGGGAAGCCCTGGCAATAGCTGCAGGTTAAATGGTTAATTAATTAATTATCATATGGCACTGTGTGTGGAATAGGCAGAAGATCCCAGAAGAGACTGTTTGGCTGATGAAGCTGTAGCTCTTTTTTGACACCACTAGGTGGTGAGCTATGCTTATTTTTAGGCTGAGAGCACTGTGACTTGCCTAAGGTCACCCAACTAGCTTCAAGTGGGGAGGTAGGGAATCAAATCCAGTTCTCCAGATTACAGTCTACCGCTCTTAACTACTACACCAAACTGGCTCTCTCAGGTTAAATGGTAACAGGCCCAGAAGCTCACATCTTGGCTCCACTTGTCTTTATTCAGTTCACGCATTCGCTTGGAAGTTTGCCATGACAAACACACTATCACCAGTAGCAAGAGAGGGAACGTTAAAGAAAAAATTGATCCAAGAAGTGACAATACATCCAAGAAGAGGCACAAGGAACAAGGAACCGGGGGAGGAAAAAAATTGGGGCTGGGGAAAGATTTGAGATTTCCACACTCTCAGCATACACAGGTTTATGGGCTTCAATTGGAGTTCCCTGTCAGTGTCCTTATTTTACAAAGACTTGCAGTTAATAACCAAGGAGAGAGTTGTTAATTTTTTCAAATGTTTAAATATCAGTAAACTCTGGCAATATACCTCATAACCACCTTGATGACTGTAAGAAGATAAGGTTGCGGATGACATGCAAAGTCTGGTTGTGGGGTTTTTTTGGGTATGTAGAAACACCCAGAATTCACAGCAGACATTTTTTGACTGGCCCCACCTCACCAACAGCAGCAATTTTGTGCTGGCACCCACTACCTTCTTTCCAAATTCCAGAAGTACCCACAAACTCAACAGGTAACCCATTCTGTACTCTGCCTCAAGCAACCAAATGTCTTGAGCCTGGCAGACAGATCAAGATGGGTAGCCGGTTAGTCTGTCTGTAGCAGTAGAAAAGAGTAAGAGACCAGTAGCACCTTAAAGATTAACAAGATTTGTGATAGGATATGAGCTTTCGCTCATACCGCTCACTGCTCCCCTGAAAGCTCATACCCTACCACAAATTTTGTTAGTCTTTAAGGTGCTACTGGACTCTTACTCTTTTCTATTGAGCCTGGCAATGATTGCAAACTGGATTGCATGGTCAAGACTCTAGCACTGATAATCCCATGTGAAGAAAGCACCAGGAATGATGCAACTCAGGAGCTAGTTGCCTTTGGTAACTTGGCCTTGGTATTCAGCAGTTCCTCCTTCTTTGGCCTTTGGTTACTCATGTTTATTTTTTCCTGGATCCTCTGGTTTCCTAGCAACATTGCTGGTTAAATAGGGCACATTACACAGAAAACTACCATAAATTTTTAAGTTTAATTGAGATGAGCACTGAGCACTAGAAGTCTTTCTGCATCATTCCCAGAAGGTGGCAGCAAAAGTTGCTTCCTTAAGGTTTGATTGTACTAGGGGTAGCCCAACTGCGCACAAAAAAAAAAAAAAAAATACACACACACACACACAACCAGGGATCCAGCAGCAACTCAGAGACACCATTTTACTGTGTCATATGCTTTTATGATTGGTGGCCCACTTCAGATGATGAGACTGGATTCTCATAGGCAGCCATTTTGTGTACAAAACATGAAACAAACAGCAGTGGTCAAGAGGCCATGAAACTAAGGGAATACAGGTTGCAATATGACTACCTAAAATCTAATCCTCAAAAACACAGAGACCATTCACTAATTAAATTAGTTACCACCTGGACTGTGTTTGAACTTTAAAAATAACCAGTACTGAGATGCTTCCAGAGAAACTCCAAGAAACATCATACCCCCACTTCCAGTATTCTTTCCTGTCCTACGAACTCTCAGACCAAGAAACCACAAGGGTATCAAGCATACAAATTAAAAATCAAACTACAAAATCACAATCAGTGACAATATAAATCAGCCACTGTTCTGCCTCACCGTAGCCTTCAGGGTCATGCAACTTAAAACCCATTTTGCAGGCACACAATATCTTTTTGATATATACTAAAAATGCAACCTGATGACTGTTTTGGCAGGCTATTTTGGGACGATTCTGGATTGGCAATCGGCATGGAGCCTCTGAAATGCACCCAGCAGCAACCCATCCATCCAACCATTCTGTAAAGTACTCTGAAGTTTTTGCTCCAGGAGAATGAGTTGGCAGAATACAGGAATTAGACCAATGACTGTTTCCACATCCCAAGACAAGACCTTTGAAAACAGTGACTTGAAGTATCTCAGGATGGAGCTAGAAAAACCTCAACCATGATCTCTTGCAGAATGCCCGACTGTATATTATTTCTCCCAGGGGTGACTGTGTCCACGAAACCAACTTCCCCTCCCCATTATAAATCACCATCTATCCCTAGCATGTAAACTAAATGAAGACCTGAGGCAAGCTTAACCCGATTTATTTTGCAATCTCTGGGTTTACGAGTTGCACTCTTGGGCTGTGGTCACACACTAAATAATGCATTTTCAATGTGCTTTCCAACTGGATTTTGCCAGTTCACACAGTAAATTCCAGTTGGAAAGTGCATGGAAAGTGGATTGAAAGTGCATTATCTAGTGTGTATGGTTACACGTTTCAGCACCTCCGTCAGCTGCACCATTATTAATCCAATCTACCGATATGAAATGAATACTTATCAATGTTTATTGAAGGGCTCGGTCCTGTACCTCAAACTGATGAGAGCTTCTGGGGAATCTGCTCGCTATCGTGTGCCATTTTGGCTGGCCCGTCCAAACACGAAAGAGCCCAACGCAGCCATAACCTGAGCTGCAGAGCCCCGAAGAATGCCACTCCAGGCTGACGCAGCACGCCTAGACCACGGAAAACTTTGTCGATCTCAAGGAAGCTACTGGACTGAACCCCGTTAGGAACCAGAGCACAGATGCCTGAATGCCACTCACAGCTCCACGCTTCAGTTAGGTGTAGTGGTTAAGTGCAGGGACCCTAATCTGGGAGAACCGGGTTTGATTCCCCACTCCTCCACTTGCACCTGCTGGATGACCTTGGGCAAGCCATAGTTCTTTCAGAGCTGTTCTTGAAAAAGAGCAGTTTCTCTTAATAGCTCTCTCAGCCCCACCCACCTCACAGGGTGTCTGTTGTGGGGAGGGGAAGGGAAAGGAGTTTGTAAGCCGCTCTGAGACACCTTTTGGGTAGTGAAGGGCGGGGTATAAATCCAACTTCTTCTCCCTGCAAAGTGATTACGGGAAGGAGCTCCCGTTGGCCACATTCGGGAGCCTCAAAGGCGGCAGCACTTGCCCGGGGAGCAAGAAGACAGCGCCCAGCCCAGGAGCGGATGGGCCGCCTCGATTCCTAAAGGCCACACGGGGACCACTGCGCGCCGACTTACCTTTCCAGGGTAAAGGCTCCAGCAAAGCTTCCAGGCGCAGCCGCTTCTTCCTTATCTCCGAACCTGACCCCCCCCCCCGACAGTACAGCTGGCGACGATTACAAAGCCCTGGGGCGGGGCGACTGACACCCAAACCCTGCACAACTCGTGATCTACGTTTGGTTTAAGGTTTCCTAAAAGCCCTCCCCTCCCCCCGAGGAAAGGATAGTCAACTCCTCCTAACTGTTAACCCAGTGCAGTTAGGAACGTGCACTCTTGCAGGCAGTCATTACAATCCGTACCCCTCCCTCTGCACACACTTGTAACCTCGGGACGGCCCTTCTCCTAGTCCAATTCGGGGGTCGGAAACGATCACCTGCTTGGATTATCGGGAAATCAGCGGAGCTCTTGCCGGGGGAACGTCACCTTCTTGAGCGGACTACAGACATACCCATGACCAAAAAAGGGTTGCCGAGGCACGCTGGGGAGGAGAAGCTGGAGCTGATGATGCAATGGCTGCCAATCTTTTGAGGAAGTAAAGACCATTCGTTTGTGGCCTTTGTCTTGCCACTGTTTCTTTCCCCAGCTGACTCTGGGGCAACCTGAAAATCTTGATTCAGTTTCTTAAATAACCGACTGCAGATAGGGAGTTTCTATGCCCTGGACCACCAACATCCATCATTCCACCTTCTTTCCCCTTTTAGTTTCAAGGTAAAACTAAGGTGGGCAGCCCTGTTGATCCCACCTGAAGCACACAAAGTTAGAGTCCAGTAGCACCTTTAAGACCAACTGTAATGTATCCAGTCCTGACAAGTCCAGAGACAAACAGTCCTGACAAGTCCAGACAAGTCCAGAGACAAACGTTGAGCATCGACCCAAGAGACAATGGACTATGTGGATCCTAGTCCGCTCCAATCAGGGGGCTAGGTTCCTGGCCGAGAGCCAATGGGACTCTTGGCCACTGTAAATAACCTATTGGGAAGTGGGTGTGTGTTTTGGGTGGCGGTTTCTCGGGGGATATAAGCCGGCCTGCAAGACCGCCAAAGTCATCTTGTTCCTGATCGAATAAGGTACGCTTTGCTGAAATCACTCTCCGTCTGCGTACTTTTCACCAACAAAGTTTGATTCGGTTATAAGCTTCTAATGGTAGTTTACTTTGGCACTTCTTTACTGTAGGCCTAATAAAGGTGTTGTGTTACTGCTACCCTTTGGGTCTAAGCTTATTCTTTTCTATTGTGCTGTGTTACTCATTGTTCTCTGTGCTAGAGAGAAAGGTGTTTCTGTCTCTGCAGCAACAGTCTTAGGGTTGCTAACCTCCAGGTAGAGCCTGGAGAATTCCTGGAATTAGAACAAATCTCCAGATGGTAGAGATCAGTTCTCTTGGAGAAAATGACTGATTCGGAGGGTGGACTCTATGATACACCATAAAGTCTAGGAGTATGGAAGGTCTAGAATGACCTCACATCCCTGTTGAGCTCCATCCATGTTCCCAAACTCTAGTGTCCCTAAGCCCCACCCCAAATTTCCAGGATTTGCAACCTCATTTGGAATACCGTGTACAGTTCTGGTCCCCACACCTTAAAAAGGATATTATAGCATTGGAAAAAGTGCAGAAAAGGGCAACTAGAATGATAAAAGGGTTGGAACACTTTCCCTATGAAGAAGGGTTAAAGCACTTGGGGCTCTTTAGCTTGGAGAAACAACGGCTGAGGGGAGACATGATTGAGGTTTATAAGATTATGCATGGGATAGAGCAGGTAGAGAAAGAGTTACTTTTCTCTGTTTCTCACAATACAAGAACTCGTGGGCACTCAATGAAATTGCTGAGCGGTCGGGTTAGAACGGATACAAGGAAGTACTTCTTCACCCAAAGAGTGATTAACACATGGAATTCACTGCCACAGAAGGTGGCGGTGGCTACAAGCATGGACAGCTTCAAGAAGGAATTAGATAATAAACATATGGAGCAGAGGTCCGTCAGTGGCTATTAGCCACAAGGTATAGATAGGGGCTCTGGGGCAAGTGATGCTCTGTCTTCTTGGTGCTTGGGGGGGCAACAGTGGGAGGAATTCTAATGTCCTGGCCCCACTGGTGGACCTCCTGATGGCACTGGTATTTCTGGCCACTGTGTGACACAGAGTGTTGGACTGGATGGGCCTTTGGCCTGATCCAACATTGGCGTCTCTTATGTTCTTATTTTCTTAACTTCAGGCGTCTATTAGAAACTGGATTGAAATTAGGCTAAACAACCAGTCTCATCTATGGAAACATGGAGTTACCCAGCAACCCATTGGTTCAAACACTTTACCCTCAGGAGGAGCAAGTTCATGACCACATCCTTCTGTAATATTAATATATGGACTATACCAGGGGTGTCAAACATGTGGTCCGGGGGCCAGATCAGCCCCCTGGAGGGCTTCTAACAGGCCTGCAGTGGAACTGGCTGTCTCCTGCTTCTTCTTCCAGTTCTGCTGCTGCTGTGACATCGTAGGTTTGCCGCTTACAGATACACACCTGAACAGCATACTCAAGACTGCAGCAGCACAGACATTTTGATGCAATAATTCAGAGCAAGAGGTGTCAGTTGTCAGACACTGTTAAATAAACAAAATATTGCAAGAGTGCTAATGTTTTAAGCATGTTTTTTATTTTAAGTTAAAAAAAACCCGTTTGTGTCCTTGATAAAGTTTATATATCCGCTACCTGGCATTACATTTTATGACACACATGGCCCAGCCCCACAAGGTCTCATTTATGTCAGATGTGGCCCTCATAACAAATGAGTTCGACACCCCTGGGCTACACTGTCTTAGTAATATCTCCCGTGTTTCATGCTATATAGATCTTGTTACTGTGTTGTCATCACTTTATTTGTTACTTTAATGTTTCGTCATTCCTTGTTGACTTTATATTCAATAAAAAGTTTTTTTAAAAGATGGCTGGAAATGTTCTCTGCTTTAAGGAGGCACTTGCTACTGCCTGGACTCAGCCAGGACACACCCTTCAGCTAGACATTATAAGCCGAACAGGCAAGGGTTGAGTAATGATGTGTAGGAGCTCCAAGCAGCTTCTCCACATCCTCAGGCCATAAAGCTAAAATTACCTGTATGTACCTGATTAATTCAAGATGTCGAATGCTAGTTTAGGTTCCCCTCCTTAAAGATGCTGGTGCTCCGCAGGCCTTCCAGGGAAGATACTTCCATAAATCCAAAGTGGCCTCTGAGAAACTGCATGTCTCGTATATCCCACTCTCCTGGCTTTCCGCAGACCATGCAAAACTGAATTTCAACACAGGAAACTGGGTTGCACGGTACTAAATGCTTCACAAAGTTACTTGAATAAATGATTAGGGACTGTGGTCTATACCACCGTGTACAGCTGCACTACCGGTTGGTTTAAGTAGGATCCTACTATGTAATTTTTGCATTGTTTAATGTGTCACGTGAACACTTTTCTTTCAGTTCTGTTTTCAGATTTCTGCTTAGTTCCAGATTTTTGGTAATCCAAATCCTACTCTTCCGTTTATTGAAGGTCTCATCCTGTTGACTGTATTGATTCACTCTGGGTAATCCACCTTGAGCCCAGTGAGAAAGGCGGTCTATAAATAATGTGAACAAACATGCAACTTTGGGTGGCTTATGCAGGGTTCCCGGGGTTTTTTCATCCAGGCACTGATCAGATCCAGACATGCTTAGCTGTTAGTTGAATAGATCCAGATGGTCAGCCATGTTGGTCTGAAGCAGTAGAACAAATTTAGAGTCCAGTGGCACCTTTAAGGCCAACAAAGGTTTATTCAAGGTATGAGCTTTCGTGTGCACGCACACGTCTTCAGATACATTGGAATGGTAGATGAGGTTCTAAACTTATAGACAGGGATTTAATAGCAAATTAACATGTAACATGATGATGTTTAAGTTAGGCAAAGTGAAAAACTAAATAACAAGTTAAGGTTTAAGGTCAACGGTTGCAAAGCAATAAATATGTCAAAATAGCAGATAAATGTCTAAAGGTGTTTTTTGTAATTGTGGAAAGTAACAGAATCTTAATTATCTCCTCTCAGGCATGGAGGGCACTTAACAGCATATTTTGAGATGGATGTAATGTTGTTAGCAGACATCCCAATATTTCTTGCATTCAGTATTCTAATATACTATTCTGAAAAATACACTAAAATAAAGAGGATTTATTTATTCATGTTGAGAATACATATGTGAGGACTGAATGATTTAGCATATGTAATGGGATAAAAATCCAATATCCCTGTTGAGTCCTGGGGAGGTTTTTGTTCCAAGTGTTGTATTAACTTGTAATTCAGCAATTTCCCTTTCCATTCTGTTCCTGAAGTTCCTTTGTAATAAAACAGCTACCTTGAGGTAATCCATTGAATGTCCTGGAAGGTTAAAGTGTTCTCCTACAGGTTTCTCACAGTTGTGATTCCTGATGTCAGATTTCTGATAGTTATTTGAACAGTTAGGAGAAGCTGAACCTCACGCTTCTTCCACTCTGCTTTTAGGATTATGTGAGAAGCTGATGTACAAGATCCAGCACAATGATAGCTGTTCTGAGGCAGTCCCAGTCCTATATACGTGCCTGGAAAGGGTGACAAAACAAAGTCTATTCTAAGAACACATTTATTTAGAAATTTATTTAGAAATTTTGCATGCCACCTCTCTCCAGCGACCTGCTCGGAGCAGCAGCTCACAAAGTAAAATCAATAAAGTTATAAAAGCTAGAGCATAACAATTATGTAAAACTAGCTACAAAAACAAGCTAGGGACATGAAAATAGTATAAAACAACATTCAGCTGCCTACCATGGGTATCCATAAAACAGGCCTCAGGCTAGAAGCAGGCCACAAAAGCAACTTGCAAAAGATGGGATCCATCAGTTCAAAGCCTGGGTGGAAAAATAAATGTTTTGGCCTATCGCCTAAGGGTGCTAAAGAGGTGCCAGGTGAGCCTCAAGAGGTGCAACTCAACTGAACCCCTCTGCGGGCAGAGCCATGGAAAGCAAGGTTTGGAGAGAGGATCTTAACTGATAGACTGGACAGTATAGGAGGGGCAGTTCTTCAAAATTGACTTCAAGCTCTAAACTTGCCAAGTGGATGTCGGGAACCAGCGGGGAAGACAGCAGCTGGAGGGAGAGGTGAAGGATGAGGAAGCTAAAGGAGCGACTGGTCCAAAATATAACTTAAGAGACAAAAAAGGGAAAGACCCCAAAGTCTAAAGACTATTTCAGATAATGCTTTAAAAGTAATATTAATCCCAAAAGGACATTACTAACCTATTAATTGCTCGGTGTTAACAGTGAGAGAAGTCCCCGGTGTCTTTTAACTCCGCTTCTGCAGTGGAGCAGCATGGGTTGCCAATGGCTGCAGGACGCTTCCCAGATATTGCTGTCTGAATGCTCCCTTTAAATCTGCCTGGCATTTGCACCTATGTTGGGTCTAATTGTGCATTTGATTGTAGCCCAAGACCTGGCAGCCTACGAACTCTTCCTGGAAAGCAGATTTCCCTAGTTCAGGTTGTTAGACTAGACTGTCAAGATATAAGCTCATTATTCTTATATTGAGCAATAAATTAGTCATGCAATATACAGAAGTCATTTCGGAGGGAACGCGGGGGAACACAGTTCCCCCGGGTGAGGTATGGGGGCGGGGCACATGACGAAGCCCCGCCCCCTGCTTCCGGCCGCCCTGCTTCCGGCCCTCATTCAGCCAGGAAGAGGCAGGAGAATAGGGAGGGTAAGTTGCTTCCTCCCTGCCTCTCCCCACCCCTGCCTGCCTGGGGCCAGGGAGGGGCTGGAGCTGCAAGGCCGGCGGTGGCAGCCGGGACTGTTGGGGGCGGGGTGTGTGGCCTTATGACACATTTCCGGTGATGTCAGGGGGTGTGGCCTTATGACACACTTCCGGTGATGTCAGGGGGTGTGGCATATGCTAATGAGTTATGCTAATGAGCTCCCCTAGCTCTTTTTCTATGAAATGACCCCTGGCAATATATATTTTCTTGAGTCCTGGAGGCAATCAGACATGTCCCTTGGCTGTGAGGCAGGCAAATTAAATTAAAGCTGTGAAGTAAAGGGAGTTCCCTCTTTCCAGTTCCACCTACATGTTACAAAGGGGTAAAACACAAAAACTTTGCATCACAGGTACAATGGGAATTTTGTGTCTCCCAGGGCTGTTTGAACAGAAACACCCAGAGGGAGTGGCTAAACCTGTTTTCCCCTGCATACTGTTGGCACACATACCGAAAAGACTAGGTGTGTCTGTGAAGCACAGCATTCCCAAAGCACGTGTGATGTATAAAGTCCTCATGTTGTTCCTAAACAAACAAGAAGAATTTGTAACATGCATCTGGAGTAGTGTTTGCCTGGGGAAACACATGTATGTGGCTATTCACACATGTACCTTCAGCTCTGGGCCTCTTGGGACCAGAGCCTTTGTATACACAAGACCGTCGATTACTACAGTATTTTCCCATAAAATAATGAGGCCATGCTTCTCAATATGAACTTTTAAACCTGTATTTATGTAAGTGGACATTTGTCTTTATATTAGGATTAGGTACTGATATGCTGAACCATAGGATTGTTATTTTTAAATGATATTTTAGCACTTCTGAATGTATTACTAAATTATATGTGTCATGTTATTTTGTACATTTGCACTATTGTCCATAGTTGTATTTTACTTTGTTTTTCTCTGTTCCAACCTTTTTGGTTACCAATGCTGGACACGTGGACAAGAGGGGGGGCAACAGGGGCCACAGAACCTGGGGACCTGGGGAGGGGCTTTGGAAGAGACAAAGGTCCCTTCCGTACTAGACCTTAAATCCTGGTTCAACCCTGTGCCTGAACTTACATTCTGCACTACGTGCGAGTTCACCCCTGTAATTATCTTGGGGTGTTTTTTGTTTCCACATTACACTGAGATTACCCCACTTGTCCCAGGATTAACAGATGCTGTTATAACCAGGGATAAATGCAAGGTATTGTGTTGCGAGTCGAACTCTGATAAAACCAGGGATGAGATCCAAGTGCGAAAAGGACCAAAGAGAGATGGCCATGGCAGGAATGATCCGAAATGATTTTAGCAAGTCAAGACTGCTTTTAGGATGAGCTTTCTTGCAATGGGTATCTGGGAACCACATTTTCATTTTAATTAATTTTGGCAATCTATAGTTTGAACTCCTCCTTCCCTTTGGCCTTTTGGTACCTCTTCCCTGTGTATGAAAGTGGGGGGGGGGTTTGTTTGTTTTTTTGCTTTTGCCATCAAGTTGCACCTGCCTTTTGGAAACCCTGTAGGGGTTTCAAGGCAAGAGACTTTCAGAAGTGGTTTTTAATTGCCTGCCTCTGCATAGCAACTCCAGTATTCTTTGTTGGTCTCCCATCCAAGTACTGACCAAGGTTGACCCTGCTTAGCTTCAGAGATCTGTTGAGCTCAGGCTAGCCTCGACTATCCAGGTCAGGGCTGTTCTAGCTTTAGTTTAGAGCCTCAGGCCACCCCAGAAAAGAGGGAAAAGGTAAAGGTAAAGGTTCCCTTGCTCGAAAGCCAGTCGAATCCAACCCTAGGGTTGTGGTGCTTATCTCTGTTTCAAAGCCGAAGATGACTGGCTTTCGAGCAAGGGACCACCCCCCCACCTGCTAGCCAAAGTATGTTAGGACTTTGGACCAGCAAAGTTGACCCAGGTGGGGCCCCGGTGGGCCCCGGGCCTGCCCCCCCCCCCCCTTTTAGTGGTCAACCTGTCTTGCTGAGATCATGATGAATTAATTTTCCTGTCACAAAGGGACTGGCATGATCCTGGCAATAATGCCTGTGAGGATTACATATAGGGCTTTTTTTCTGGGGGAATGCACTGGAACAGAGTTCCGGAACCTCTTCGACAAAATTCTTTTTAAAATGTTTAAAAGTTCATGAGTTTTCAGTATACAGATTGAAAACTTCATTTCTCTCTTGAGAGTTCCAGCACCTATTTTTCAAAAACAAAAAGCCCTGATTACATATACCACTAGGTACATTACTTACATTCATTTAACACCCCCCCCCCCAAAAAAAACTTGGTACATATATAAATGATTGTCTTGTTACAATTACAGCAAATGAGATAGATACAATGAAACATGTTTCTAGCTTTTGCTCAATGCTTCATGTTGTTTCATATATTGTTCAGAAAGGCTTTCTTCCAGGAAAGAATTCTCCAGTATCATCATCTGTGGACACAGGGCTGCCATTGTAATTCTTCATCCAGTCAAAAGTCCTTAATGGCGTGAGCCCTGTGGGTAGGGTTGCCAATCTCCAGGTGGCACCTGCAGATCTCCCACTATTATAATTGACCTCCAGATGACCAAGATCAGTTCCTCTAGAGAAAATGGTGGCTTTGGAGGGTGGACTCCATGGAATTATACCATGCTGAGGTCCCCCTCCTTCCTAAACCCCACTCTCCCTAGGCTCCACCTCCAAAATCTCCAGGGATTTCCCAACCCAGAGCTGGCAGTCCTACCTGTGGGTGGAAGGTACAAGCTGCTGAGTAATGAATTCAAGGGCTGCTGGTAGTTGGAGGCTCATCATTTCTGGTATTTTGGGCCACTGTGTGACACAGAGTGTTGGACTGAATGGGCCATTGGCCTGATCCAACATTGGCGTCTCTTATGTTCTTATACGTTTGGTGGGGTGGGGGTAGCTTGCCAGCATGCTGAGCTCATGAGGGGCTGTACTCAGTGAATGGTGGGTGGTCCAAAATGCTTCATTAGCACAGGATACAGCTTACAAGATTCAACACAGATGGTGGTGATGCAGCACAGAACTCGAGGGGTTGCATTTTGCCCTTGATGTGGGTATTTGTCTTGTTTCTTGGCCCAATGGCCTTTGGTTATGGAGCAAGGAAGGATCTGACCATGCTTGGGGAGGAGCCATCATCTGGTTTGCCACTGCAGGGAACAGCCACCTGCAGCTAGGGAACATCTGTGATTTAAAACGTTGTATACGTAGGAGCTGACTGGGATATAATCACAGAATCATACAATCACAGAGTTGGAAGGGGCTCTGCAGGCCATCTACTCCAACCCCCTGCTCAATGCAGGATCAGCCTAGAGCATCCCTGACAAGTGTTTGTCCAGCCACTGCTTAAAGACTGCCAGTAAGGGGGAGCTCACCACTTCCCTAGGCAGCCGATTGCACTGTTGCACAACTCCTACCGTAAAAAAAAAAAGTTTTTCCTAATATCCAGCTGGTACCTTCCCATCCTTAAATTAAACCCATTATTGCAAGCCCTATCTTCTGCTGCCAACAGGAACAGCTCCCGGCCCTCCTCTAAGCGATAACCCATCAAATATTTAAAGAGAGCAATCATGTCCCCCCTCAATCTCCTCTTCTCCAGACTAAACATTCCCAAGTCCCTCAAACTTTCCTCAAAGGGCTTGGTCTCCAGCCCCCCCCCCCCCCCGATCATCCTCGTCGCTCTCCTCTGCACCCACTCCATTCTGTCCACATCCTTTTTGAAGTGAGGCCTCCGGAACTGCCCACAATACCCCAGGTGAAGCCTGACCAATGCAGTGTACAGCGGGACTCAGTGGCCTCCATTCTGACTTCTCTCTGGCGAAGGAAGCTTGTGATTCTTGAACACTCATACCCTGAAAATCTTGTCAGTCTCTAAGGTGCTACTGGATCCTAATCTAGCCATTCTACTGCACAGCAAGATGTCTACCCTCTGAAACTAGGCAGGAACAGGCAGTAGTTCCAAAGGACAATAGCCAGCTGATGCAAGCCCTTTCAGATCTGGTGGGTTTAAAATCAGTATTGGAAGTCAACATGTTGGGAACCGGTTATAATCTGGGTGTGCAAATTAGCAGAGGGGTGAAGTGAAGCATTCAGAAATAAGTAGCACGAGAGCATGGGAATGAGTCAGAGTACATGTTCCTGAGTCATCGTTCCAATCTCTCTCATCCTGTCACTTTAGGACGCAGAGCTAGCAGCCATGGTGTTTACCAGTTTCCCTCATATGCTTCCTGTGGAGAAGCTGTTCTTATTATTAAGGGCAAGGATGAAGTCAGTATGGGACAGTTTTCTTTTGAGGAACTTCTAGGGGCAAATTTCTGCTGTGCATGTCCTTTAGTTTCAGGCCTGCAGGTCTCCTTCGCCTGAGTGAATTGCTGAGGGAGCTGATTGGCGCCTGGTATTTTTGGCCACTGTGGACTGGACGGGCCATTGGCCTGGCTTCTCTTATGTTCTTATTGAGAGGCTAAATGAAGAAGGCCAAGCCAAAGAGAGTGAGTCAGAGAACTAAGTTTAAAAACAATCTTAAGTTAAAGCAAAGCTCATGTGTCCTGTTGTTCACGATACTACACAACTCTCATGGTCTCTTGAAACCTACCCTTAGAACCCAAATAACAGTGGGAGGGGAAGTCTTAAATTTAAAGACTATTCTAATATGGGGATTAAATGTTGGAAGGGAAAACCTTTGGGAAGCAAAGAGGGGCAAACCTTCCAGGCATGTGTTACCTTTACATGCTATCTGGACTCTTTTTGTAGCAGGAACTCCTTTGCATATTAGGCGACACACCCCTAATGTAGCCAATCCTCCAAGAGCTTACAGAGCTCTTCTTACAGGGGCTACTGTAAGCTCTTGGAGGACCGGCTACATTAGGGGTGTGTCACCTAATATGCAAAGGAGTTCCTGCTACAAAAAGAGACAGAGGTTCCATTCCCAAATGTCCAGGAGTTTCCCAACCTGGATCTGATACCCTATGAGGCTGAAAACGAGGCCATTTTAATGTGATTTACCTGCATTGGTATTTCTGCTTTGTAAATAACATAAGCTGTTGTGTGTTGTGAATGCAACCAGTTGTGCTGTCTCAGTAAACAAAACAGGACATTTGTCTACAGTTGATAGTTATACACATTTTCCTATGAAGATAGTTTCAGAGGGTATCTGTGTTTGTCTGCAGTTAGATTTGAGTCCAGTAGCACCTTACAGACCATACTCTGGTTTCTCTTCAGATCACACCTTACAGACCAACAAGTAGGGCTCCAGCTCCAGGCTAAGAAATACCTGGAGATTTGGGGGGGGGGGGGTTGGGAGCCTGAGGAGGGTGGGGTTTGTGGAAGGGAGGGACTTCAATGAGGCATAATGCCATAGACTCCGCCTTCCACAGGGGCCATTTTCTTCAGGTGAACTGATCTCTATTGCCTGCAAATCAGTTGTCATAGCAGAAGATCTCCAGCCACCACCTGGAATTTAGCAACCATACCGAACTACTCTTCTGAGAGTCAAAGTACCTTTTGTCCAACATTAGTAGACACAAGTAGACTTCTCCGTTTCTATGTGTATCTGTATTGGGATTCTTTAATTTAAAGTTTGTTAGCAGAGTATTAAAGAGGCAGAGTCCATGGTGTGTTTAAAATATAAAAGTTTACTACAACCTAGCATGGGAAAAGGCACACAGGATATAAAATAACAAAGAGCTTATATGCCTACATCCTTACAGCTAAACTGAAATGGCAGAATGGCGGCTTCTTCTTCTTGCTCAGAACAAAGAACACTAAGACATAAAATGCTAATACTTGGCACTTTGGTTTCTAATCAGAACAACAAACTAGCTCTGAAGTTCCCGGGCTTTCTAACTGTCTAAAACAGATTGGTTACAAACAAACATGTGACTTAACAAACATTATTAACCCAGTAAATACTGAAAGTGTTTTAACTTGTAACACCCAACAATCTGACACAGGGAGCTTTGACTCTCTGTAAGGAAGTTGGAAATTCGGGCCTGAGGCCTTGGTATGGTTCTGGGAGGAGTCCCTGTAAAAGAAACCTTAAGTGTTGTCAGGATATTGGCTTGATTAGAGCCTCTGCCTTGTTGACTGGCAACAGCTGCAGAGCAGCTTCTCCTCCTCCTTCTCTTTGACCTTGGAGATTGCTCTGTAGAGCTTCTAATTCTTCTCCCTAATTTCCTTTACACCAGATGCCAATTAACCGATAAACCTTAGATTGGCTAGTGAGTATTAGAAAAGGGGGCTTTTGGCCATGCCTGTCTTGGCACTATGGATTTTTGATGACTGACCTGTTGTGTATGCTGGCCGCCACAAGGGGCCAGCAATGACCCAGGGCTTGACCCTGGGTGGACAATGGAAACCAGGCTCTTGGTCTCTCCAATGGGAGCCAAGGGAAAGGAGGAGGGAAATTCAAACCTCCTAATGGGATCCAGGGGTGTCCCCTGGATATGTATATAGTTGGCCTGCTGGCCGTTTGTCTTTGTCTTAGTTGTGTAAGAGTCAAGCGTGCACCATGTTACGGGAGCGGAGTAGGCCTAGCCACGCGGTCAACCCACTACACAATAGTGGCGACGAGGATGGGATTGTGCGCTAGGCCACCCCAGCCGGAGAGTGTCTGAACGCAACGGCCCCACAGCCGAGCGATGACGGATTCCTCTGCAGCCCAGCAGATCCCGGTTTCAGCCCCGTCCAGCGCGATGACGACCGCGCCGGGGCAGGGAAGCCTGCTGCCACCCTTCGACACGGCGCGGCCGCAAAAATGGAGTGCGTGGGTTCGAGGC
>NW_015171520.1:402523-402667 GCF_001447785.1 Gekko japonicus
TGCTCGTTTGAAGAGATCGTAAAGGTAATCCAGGACCACTATGCACCTAAGCCATCGGAGTTGACCTGCAGGCTAGCGTTCTACGACCGGCGCCAACTCGCACGGGAGACGGCCGCGGACTTCCTTGCGGAGCTCCGCCGCTTG
>NW_015171520.1:405894-421351 GCF_001447785.1 Gekko japonicus
GCCCCACCGGCACCGTGATGTACGAGGTGTCAACAGAGGACGGGCAAGTCCTGCGGCGGCACATCGACCAGCTTCGTCGGCACCCGCTCCCTGAACTGATGGACACTGAGGAGCAGGAGCACGGAGTTGCCCCAGAGGAGGGGCCCCCCAGCGCACCCGTCCAGGAGCCGCCCAGAGACAGGTGTCCCGACAGCGCCCCTAACCCCCCGGAGGACACTGAGGAGGCCCCACCAGCCGGCGCCCCAGAACCTGAGGGGCCGGCACCCCAGGCGGGCCCCAGCACGGGGAGTGGGGCCCCCGAGGTCCCTATTCCGAGCCCCAGACGTTCCACCAGGGAACGGCGGCCCCCGGCGTACCTAAAAGACTATGTGACATAAGGGGGGGCGAACCATGGGGGGAGGGATGTTGTGTATGCTGGCCGCCACAAGGGGCCAGCAATGACCCAGGGCTTGACCCTGGGTGGACAATGGAAACCAGGCTCTTGGTCTCTCCAATGGGAGCCAAGGGAAAGGAGGAGGGAAATTCAAACCTCCCTGTATATAGTTGGCCTGCTGGCCGTTTGTCTTTGTCTTAGTTGTGTAAGAGTCAAGCGTGCACCATGTTATGGGAGCTGAGCAGGCCTAGCCACGCAGTCAACCCACTACACAATATGACCACATTCTTGACAGATGGTTGGTTTCTACTACCTCAGCAGCCTTGCCAAGCAGGAAGAGGCTCTTTGTTTTGCTGGATGGGTAAGATAATGATTGAAGATATCTGAAGGCAGTGAGGCTTGAAGAGTTCTTAGACAGATTTTTAGTTAGAAATAAAGGTAAAGGTTCCCTTGCTCGAAAGACAGTCAAATCCGACTCTAGGGTTGCGGTGCTCATCTCCGTTTCAAAGCCAAAGACGTTTCCGTGGTCATGTGGCCGGCATGACTAAACACCAAGGCGCACGGAACGCTGTTACCTTCCCACTGAAGTGGTACCTATTTATCTACTTGCAATTTCTTGCTTTTGAACTGCTAGGTTGGCAGGAGCTGGAACTAGAGACGGGAGCTCACTCTGTCATGCGGCAACTCGGGTCTTGAACTGCTGAACTACCGACCTTCCACAGCCTGCAGTTCAGTGTCTTAACCACTTGAGCCACCGCAGCTCCTTAGTTAGAAATAGAAAGATTTAATTGTTCTATTTTTCTGTTTCTGACTGAGTGATTTATGCCTTGTGCAGCACTCCTGGGGCTAATAATTTTGCCTTATACCTTGTAGCTACGTCTGGAAATGACTGTGAGTGCACCCCAGAAGGGAACCCTGAGGGTGAGAAGTCAAGGCCTTTGGAGCAGAACTTCCAGATAAAATAAAAAGGGGAGTTCGCCCTGCCTGTCTGACTGCAGCACTGATTGTTTCACTGTCCAGGCCAGCAGGTTGGGGTGGCTTAGGGTTGCCAGGTCCTCATTGGGATCTTCTGCTGTGCTCACTTTGTGCATGCAGCACAATAATGTCACCTGGAAGCGATGTCATCATGTTGTTGACATTGGGGGATGATGCTTTAGTTTTTGGGCAAAACTCTATGGGTTTTTTTGCCCTCAAAACCATAGAGTTTGCCCAAAATCTAGAGCATCAATCTCCCAACGTTGGCAATGTGATTATGTCACTACTGGGTGACATCATGCCAGCAATGCTGACCCGGGAGGGGACTGTTAGGGGGGTGGGGCTTTCTGCCCTGACCGGGGAACCTCTGCCCCGACCAGGGGGTGGCAACCCTAGGGTGGCCTCACCCTTACATTCTCGAATGCTTATATCCAGAAACTCTTATTGGTGTCTAAGGTGCTACTGGACTTGAAACTAGATTGGCTAATGTTCATTAAGCTTCTTCTCATGTTTGCTGCCTTTTGTTTCAAGTTGTTTTAAGCTTTTAGGGTTGCCAACACCAGCTTGGGAAATACCTTGATATTTGGGAGTGGAGCCTGGGGGGGGAGGGTTTGGAGAGGGAAGGGACCTCAGCACCCTCCAAAGCAGCCATTTTATCCAGTAGGAACTACTTTCTGGTATCTGGAGATCAGTTGTAATCCCAGGAAATCTCCAGCTCCCACCTGGAGGTTGGCAACCCTATGTACTACGCCTATTCCACTTCCAGTTATGGCTTATAACTATACTATTGACTCATTTGCTGATACGAACATAAACAGCCTCTTTATCTGTTTATATAGTCAATATTACCTTCTGTAACCATATGCGTCTTTCTGATGGGTTTTGTATTTATGTCTTTTCATCTGTATTCCTGTAGCATGCATCTATTTGTAGTTTTGCTTTTATAATATATTGTGCAGCAGTAGTGCCTGTGAATAAACTGCTTTGGGAGTCTGTGGCGTTTTCCAGACTGACTTAATGTTCCATTTTCATTTCCTGATGTTACCAGGGGTTTTTCTTCTTTCCAGACAACTTTGTTAACATCCTCATGCTGTTATCTTCCCAGTGCTGTCCCAGTTCTTCCTCGTTTTTTCCTTGTTCTTTTTAAAACTAATGTTTACTCTACCTTTTTTTTCATTATAAAATGGATTTGCAAGATTGCTGCTCCCTTGGAATCTGAACATTTCCCCCTGCCTCAAGGATTGCCGTCAAAACCTGTCCCAACCGGTAAATGGTATCCAATCGTTGATAAGTTAACCTTAGAATCTTTTGACTGGGAAGCTATTAGTAGTGCGAAATACACATTGTTATTATTAAGTTAGCTTGCTTTTACCAATATACGTTTGTGAGATGCTGGAATTTTATACAATGTTTGACCTATTCGGGATGCCTTTGTTACATTGACTCTTGAGAACCTGTATGTATTTGAACTGTGTCGTGTTAAAACCTAATAAAATATTATGGTAAAAAAAAAAAATCAAAACCTGTCCAGGAAGGGCAGGTTTGGGTGGCTTTTTCTAATTTGCATGCCAACACTGGAACTTGTCGGCGCTGGAGGGCACCTGTGCTGAGACAAATAGTCACTCCCATCAGGGTGCCTGACATTAGCAGCCACTCATTGCCCTCCTTACCATTCTTTCATTCAAACTCAACAGCAAATCCTAGCATGTCCCTTTGGCTCCATTTTCAAATACATTTTAGTTATCAAGCACAGTCTTTAGTCTTAGCAAGATCCAGTAAATCTGATGGAGGATCCATAGCGCAGATGGTTTGAAGGTGTAGGCTCAGGTTAAAAGGCACACCTGGCTATTTGGCTCAGTTCAGTCTCTTGGAGACCCCAATATTAATTTCACAGATCCTCACAGTTCAGTAGCCAAAAACCTGTGGAGCTATTTTCACCATTTATGAGGAACTTGTAGCTAGTGGGATGGAATGGCTTTCAGTACAGCTCATTTTCATAAATACCAATAGGCCAGGGAAGGGGGGCAGAATAGCTTCAGATGTGCAGGGGGAAAGGGAAGACTGACAGACTGAAGCAAATACGCCAGTGTGTACTGATGGCACTGGTAGCAGAGTCATCAGAACCGCCACAACACTAACTAAAACCTGAAAGGCAAATGCCATCTGGAAAATGCCTGTGTTTTCCTACTGACAGTTGCGTGCACAACTGGGGTGCTAAGAAACTGTAGGAACAGAGGCCTCCTACTTAAAAGGACCAATTAACAGGGGAAGCAAAGATTATGGATTGTTTCTTTTTGAATTTAAATAATAAGCCAGGGAAAGGGACTAACAAAAGTGCAGGGGATGTATATGCTGAAAGCTAGAGGCCTATTATTTAAAAGTTTATGGATGATTGTTATATTACACTGAGTTCCAGTTCAGGTACTTTAAATGCATTGTTAGGATTGCAGGATTGGCATGCTTTCACTGGAAAAAAAATCTTCTAAGCATAGGATCACTATTGTACTTTAAGAGCTGGCACTATCCAGAGGGGCTTGCCTTAAGGCTGATGTAAGGATGTTTCCTTGTTTCCCATAAGCACAACACATTAGTTCCTAGCCATCTTCAGTATTCTAGTCTGCAGGGGGGGAGATTAAGTAGGATTGTCAGGTTCCCCCTGGCTGTGTCTGGCTGTGTGTGTTTGTGTGTGTGTGAGAGAGAGAAAGAGAGAGAGAGATATCCAGAGAGAGACAGAGATCCAGAGATCCAGTTTGGAGAACTAGGTATTTTGGGGTGCAGCCTGGGGAGGTGAGGCACTTTAGGGGGGGGTACAATCACATACTGTCCACCCTCCAAAGCATCCGTTATCTCCAGGGGAACTCATCTCTGTAATCTGAAGATGAGCTGTAATTCTGAGGGATCCCCAGGGGGCTGGCAACCTTAGTCAGCCCTGGTTAGTACTTGGATGGGAGCAGGGGTTATTTCCTGCAGGAGCGCACAGGAGCAGATCTCCGGCAGCAAAGAGCCCAGGGGGCAGGCACATGCAACAAGCCCCACCCCCTGCTCCCAGCAACCCTCAGTCAGAGCAAGAAGCAGCCAGGTAAGTTGCAGAGCATCCCCCACCCCCAGGTCCAAAACAGTCCAGTGGCACCTTTAAGACCAAGTTTTATTCAGGTACAAGCTCTCCCTCCTCTGTGAGGACAGATCTGCACGTTCCCCCCCCCCAATAGCTAGCAATCCAAAACCGTCCAGTGGAGCCTGAGCGGTGGGTGTTGTCTTCTGACACAATTCCAGTTATGTCAGGGGGTGTGGCATATTGTAATGTATTCCGCCATAACCATGTGCGCGACCGTTGGGCCATGCGGTCATGCAAAAGCCTGAAGCTTCGCTCCCCATGAACAATAGCCGAGCAGATCCTAGCTCGCACCTATCAGAGGGCCAGATCCGCAGCTGAGAGCCTATGGGACTCTCGGCTACTGTATATAGCCTATAGGGAACTAGGGTGTGTGTTTTGGTGGTGGGTTTTCAGAGCATATAAACCGGCCTGCGAGCCGGCTTACTTTGTCTTGTTCCATCCGAATAAAAGTACTTTGCTGAAATCACTCAATGTTTCTCAGTACTTTTCACTGGCGACGAGGATGGGATTCTACCTTCCCTGAACAGGACCCAGATGAGACCAAGCCTGCACCGAGCACCGATCGAGACCATCGCCGCGTTCCGCCGCTCGTCTAGAAATCACCACTCACCGCACCGCGCCTCGCTCCGTCTGACCGAGCAACCAATCCCCGCTCGCCTCACCTCGCCTCGCTCCGCCCCGGTGACCTCGCAAGGCATCTCCACTTGCCGTTCGCATCGCATCTCTTCGCAACCGAACAAGCGAACTAGCGAACATGTCTTCTCCGGCCTCCACCTCGTCCTCCTCTTCCACCGTCGCCGCCTCAACCTCCTCCGAGGGCATCGCTCATTTTGACCTCTCCCATCCCGAGCAATGGGAAACGTGGGTAGTGATCCTCGAGAACTACCTGACGTGCCTGAAGATCACCGATCTGGATATGAAGAGGGCCCATCTCATCCGCTTCTGTGGAATGGACACCCTCCTTCTCCTGCAGGATCTGATCGTACCCCGCAAGGTACAGGAGGAGAGTTTCGCAGAGCTCGTTAAGACCCTCACAAACCATCTCGCTCCAAAACCGACCAAATTCGCGGAGCGAGTGGACTTCTTTGCGAGAGTCCAAGGCCCAGAGGAGAGAGCCGCTGAGTTCCTGATGGGCCTCCGACGAGCCGCCACGCGGTGTGCTTTTCCTAGCCTGGAAGACACGCTCCTCAGCCAATTCATCGTGGGCATCCGAGAGTCCAAGTTGCCCCGGCGCCTCATCAGGCAGGACGACTTGACTCTGGACAAGGCCCTGAAGGACGCTGCGGCCTACGAGAACAGCCGACAAGACCGCGGCGGAAATGCAGTCCATCGCACTCAAGCCACATCGGAGTCGGCCGACTCCGAGGAAGACGAGGTGCTACAAATCCGCCGCCAAACCGTGAAATCGGATCGCTCGAGGGGAGCACCACCAGCGAGGACGTCTGAGCCAGCTCTACCATGTGCCAGCTGCGGAGAGGCGCATGAACGCCGGACCTGCTGTTTCCAGGACGCCATCTGCCGGGCCTACAACAAGCCGGGCCACATTGCCAAGGTCTGCTGCGGCCGCTGACAGCAAACCAATAAGTCGACACACCAGGCAGAGCCGATCCACACCATGGACCTCCACTCCATCGACCTCCATGCCGTTTCCCACCAGCCCCAGCCTCAGGTAGGTGAAGTGCTCCGGGACGGCCGAAACAAAGTCCACGTTTCGGTCCGTA
The DNA here is from genome assembly GCF_001447785.1 of Gekko japonicus. NCBI lineage: Eukaryota > Metazoa > Chordata > Lepidosauria > Squamata > Gekkonidae > Gekko > Gekko japonicus. The sequence goes on from NW_015171520.1 coordinate 412,079, forward strand.
TAGAGGGGTATGGAGCTAGATACCAGCTCCGAGTTCACTATAATCTCGGAGGAGACACTGCGGAGAGTGTGTCCCAAGGGGGGGGCCCTCTACAATTTAAATTGCAGGATTTTAATAAGAATCCGGTGGCTGTGCGGGGCTGGGGCAAGTTCATGGTGGAATTCCAGGACTTCAAGGGATATCTGGACATTCTGGTGGTGGGCGGCCGGCTTTCCAGCCTCCTGGGGATGTCATGGTTTAAGTCGCTGGGCTTGACCATCGGGGGGCTCCACCAGTTGCAGCGGATTGATTTCATGGACGTGTGCAATGAGTTCCCGCAGGTTTTCGATGGGTCCCTCGGCAGGTTCACAGGGCCGCCCATCTCCCTGGACCTGGATCCAGCGGTCTGCCCCATCCGGATAAAGGCCCGGCATCCACCCATTGTGATGAGGCCAAAGATCGAAGCGGAACTGGACCGGCTGGTGGGCCAGGGAGTGCTGGAGCCAGTGGCGTCCGCCCGGTGGGAAACCCCGATCGTCACACCCGTTAAGCCAAACGGGGACGTCAGGATCTGCGCGGACTATAAGTGCACCTTGAACAAGGCGCTGCAAGACCACGCGTACCCAGTACCGGTGGTCAGCCACGTGCTGGCAGTGCTAGCAGGGGCCCGCATCTTCGGGAAGCTGGACTTGGCGCAGGCCTACCAGCAGTTGCCGGTGGACGCCGCCACAGCTGAAGCCCAGACAATTGCCACACATAAGGGGGCTTTCAGGGTCCACCGGCTCCAGTTCGGGGTTTCAGTGGCACCGGGGATTTTCCAATCATTTATGGACTCTCTTCTCAAAGGTATCCCAGGAGTACAGCCGTTTTTAGACGATGTGCTCATCGCTGCCCCCAACGCCGCCTCCTTCGCCAACCGCCTCCGGACCGTGCTCCGACGCTTCGACCAGGCCGGGCTGCAGGTGAAGTGAGAAAAATGCCTACTTGGGGTCCCCAAAAGTGGAGTTCCTGGGGTTTGCGGTGGATGCCCAGGGAATCCACCCCTCGGTGGAGAAGACGACGGCGATCTTGAATGCCCCGGCTCCCAGGTCTAAACCGGAATTGCAGGCCTTCTTAGGCCTATTAAACTTCTACCATTCCTTTCTCCCCTTAAAAGCTGCCGTAGCGGAGCCCCTCCATCGGCTTCTGGACAAGGGCTGCGGCGTTCCAAGCGGACAAGGAACTCCTCATCTCTAACTCGGTCCTCGCCCACTTCAACGAAGATCTGCCGGTGGTTCTGGCCTGCGACGCCTCTCCATACGGGGTCGAGGTGGTCCTGGGGCATAAGCTGCCTGACGGTCGGGAGGTCCCAGTGGCCTACTACTCCCGAACCTTGTCAGCAGCCGAGCGCAACTACGCGCAAATCGATAAGGAGGCGCTTGCAATAGTGGCCGGGGTGAAAAAATTTCACCACTACCTCTACAGCCAGCCCTTCACGGTCTTAATGGACCACAAGCCACTCCTGGGTCTGCTCGCCCCGGACTGCCAGACCCCCCAGATGACCTCACCGAGAGTGATCCGGTGGTCCGTCTTCCTGGCGGGCTACAACTACGCGCTCCTCCACTGGCCCGGGAAAGCGATGGGGCACGCTGACGCCTTGAGCCGCCTTCCTCTGCCCACAACGGATCCAGACCCGGCTCCGGCCCACCTGATTACGCTTCTGGAGACCCTGCCCGACCAGTTGGTCCACGTGCGAGAGGTGGCCCGTCGCACCACCCGGGACCCGATCCTCTGCCGCGTCTTAAACTGGGTGAGAAGGGGGTGGCCGATGGCCGCTGCGGGGCCAGAGTTCACAGCCTATGGCTCCCGCAAAGATGAACTTTCCTCACACACGGATTGTGTGATGTGGGGAGGGAGAGTAGTGATCCCCACACCACTCCGGGAATGGGTGCTGGCGGCATTGCATGAGGCACACCCCGGGGTGGTACGCATGAAGGCGCTGGCCCGGAGTTATGTGTGGTGTTATTTGTGTTGGCCAGGCCTGGACCGAGACATCGAGGACCAGGTGAAGAAATGCCAGCCGTGCCTGTCCTCTCGCCCCGAGCCCCCGCGAGCTCCAGCCCGAGCCTGGGAATTCTCGCACAAGCCCTGGACTTGATAGCATTTAATACACATACACACATACAAGATTCAAGGAATGGGATTTGCCTCTTAACTCTGTCCTCTCTGGTGGTTGGACCCACGCTTTACCTCAGACACCAGCAAGAGGGAAAAGGGCAGGAGAGAGGGACAAGCGCCAGCACTGTGCCAGTGTGCTTATGTCACTTCTGGTAAGAACCTGAAGTGACATGGAGATGCTCTAATGTTTACAGGAAGTGATGTAAGCTTCCTCCCATAGGGTTGCCAACCTCCAGGTGGGGGCTGGGGATTCCTGGAATTCCATCTGTTTTGCAGCTGTACATAACCATATCCTGTCCATCAGAGGGAAACTCTTGAACCATTGGCCAACACAAAACATGCTTTACAGGGATACCTTTCTTTGATCCTCCAGCTTAAGGTTAAAAGGTAAAAGTAAAGGTTCCCTTGCTTGAAAGCCAGTCGAATTCGACTCTACGGTTGCGGTGCTTATATCCGTTTCAAAGCCGAAGAGCCAGCGCTGTCCGAAGACGTTTCCGTGGTCATGTGGCCAACCTCCAAATGGGGCCTGAAGATCTCTCACTATTACAACTGATCTCCAGACTACCTAGATCAGCTCCCTGGGAGAAAATGGCTGCTTTGGAAGGTGAACGCTACGGCATTATATCCTGCTGAGCTTCTTCCCCTCCCCGAATTCCCCACTCCCCAGGCTCTATCCACAAATTCTCCAGGAATGGCAACCCTATCCCAGCCTGGCAACTCTACTCTAAAGTATTTCATAGTTATTCAATGCACTCTTCTGGCTGCCAAATGTCATGCCTTACTGACTAGGAAGGAATGATCACGTTCGGCTTTTGAACCATAGCCGGCATTTAAGTATACTTTGTGTAATTACCGAGCAATAAAAATAAGCAGTCTAACTGAGCATGAAATCTAATGATTTGGGCAGCAGAGATTCCAGGCAAACACTGAATCTGTTTCACGGTGGTGGTAAAATGCTCTTTCTTGATCTTAGTGATGTTATTTTTCCCCCCATGGGATTGTATAGCTGTTGTTTTGTGTTTGCATGTATCTTTTCTTGGCACTTCATCATTCTTATTGGTTGTGAGCCATCTTGGAGGCAGAATGTAAAAAAAAATACAGCATTGCCACGAATTCTGTGAGCACATGATGTGTCAAGTGGCAACGAGCTATCCTACACAGCAAACATCAACATATATATGAAACCTTTTTCTGGCTTAGCCCAGCAGGGGCCCCTAAGGAGAAAGGTTGCCAGCCTCCAGATGGGGCCTCGAGATCTCCCAGAATTTACAACTGATCTCCAGCCTAGAGAAATCAGTTCCCCTGGAGAAAATGGCCGCTTTGAAGGGCGGACTCTATGGCAGTGTACCTACTAAGGTTCCTCCCCTCACCAAATCCAGTCATCTCCAGGCTCCACCCTCACCGGAAGTGACGTCATTGTGTCACCCACGTTGGAGGCGGGGCACCGTGACTTGAGGGAAAACCATAGAGTTTTCCCTCGATTCACAGAGTGTCCCTCCCCCCACAATGTGGCCAGCATGATGATGTCACCTCTGGGTGACATCATCATGCTGGGGACACCCTCCGGCAGGGGGTAGAGTTTCCCCCTGGGCCCGATCCACTGCAGTGGGTAACGGGTCTCCTGGGCAGGAATTTACCCGCCCCCCAGCGAGGGCTTGGCAAGCCTAGCTTTAGATAAGTCAGGGGGCACCCCACACAGACACCCCCCAAGGGGACACCCCACACAGACACCCCCCCAAGGGGACACCCCGCACAGACACCCCCCCAAATAAAATTAAAAATGGAAGTTGGGGGACCTGGGCTGGATGAGAAGTGGGGGAGGTCCCGAGATGCCCCACTGTAGCTACGGGCCTGTGTGGAAGTCTCTGGTAAAGGAGAACTGGGCAGTCACTAGCAAGGGGCCAGGTGGGTGTCACTGCAACACCCTCAGTGTTGCAATAAGCTGGAAGAGTTTGCCACAATCACACCTGCAAGTCATTCCCCCCCCCCCAAGGATGGAGCCTCGACCCCTGCCCTGCTTGCTGTGACCTCCCAGGCTTCAGGCTCCCTAAGAGGTAACCCATCCCTAAGAGGTTAAACTTCATTAAACAAATCTGTTTGAAACGCCTAAATGTTCTATCTCTGCTGGACACTCTCTCTGTGTGCCTGTGTGCTCCGCTGAGTCACTTCCTGTAGATGTTTTTTCACTGTATGTTGTTGAAGACTTTCTCCCTGTCTTCGCCTGTTGCTGTGTGCCTTAATGTATCAGAATAAGTTTCACAGAGGAGCAAAGTTTAATAAATCAGGTTCTTTCCCTGTGTGCTGCTGCAGTGACAGCAACTTCCTTGATCTATTCCCCCATCTGCTGTGCTAATTTACTGCGTTGTAATCCCAGGAAATCTCCAGCTTCCACCTGGAGGTATAAATTCTTAAACTAGAAGGGAAAACAAGAACAGAGAAGTTGCCACGATGGCAAAGACTTCACATTCTAATGGAAGCATTGCTCTGATATGGTCGCCCACTCTGAGTTCAGAAATACTTGGAGATTTGAGGGTGGAGACTGAGAGGTTGAGCTTGGTGTAGTAGTGGTTAAGTGCACGGACTCTAGGAGAACCGGGTTTGATTCCCCACTCCTCCACTTGCACCTGGCTTGATGACCTTGGGCAAGCCATAGTTCTGATAAGAGCTGTCCTTGAAAAAGAGCAGTCTCTGTCAAGAGCTCTCACAGCCCCGCCTACCTCACAGGGTGCCTGTTGTGGGGAGGGGAAGGGAAAGGAGGTTGGAAGCCACTCTGAGACATTTTTGGGTAGTGAAGGGCGAGGTATAAATCCAATCTCTTCTTCCCTTCTTCTTCTTTAGGGAGGGGGAGGAACCTCAGTTGGATATAATGCCATGCCGTCTACCCAATAGGGTTGCCAAGTACCTACCTACGAACCCCGCCAGAAGATTCTTCCTTGTAAGCACTATTCCATCACCCAGACATGACGTAGGCACGTAGCTGGGTGACGCTCTGGTAATGGGACTGGAAACTCGATGGTACCATCAAGTTTCCAGCCCCATTGCTAGAGTGTCACCCGGCTATGTGTCTATGTCACATCTGGGCGACGGAATAGTGCAGCACCTGTGTTTTCCCTGCGGGAATGGTCCCGTGAAGAACTATATATCCCCACCAAATCAAGGTAAGTACTTGGGAGCCCTGCTACCCAAGCCCTCAGAGGTTAAGAGAGGCCCGGGCGACTGCCATTTTTGAGGGCCCTCCCCAGTAAATTAAAAAATGAAGAAGTGCAAAAACAATGATACAAAACTAGTAGTATAATATTTTAAACGTTTACACTTAATACGATAAGGAAAAGAACATTGTAAGACTTTGTAGTAAATGGGCTCTTTTTGTAGCAGGAACTCCTTTGCATATTAGGCGACACCCCCCTAATGTAGCCAATCCTCCAAGAGCTTACAGTAGCCCCTGTAAGAAGAGTTCTGTAAGCTCTTGGAGGATTGGCTACATTAGGGGTGTGTCGCCTAATATGCAAAGGAGTTCCTGCTACAAAAAGAGCCTATTAATTTACATTCCCATTTTTATTTAAAACAGGAGGTTGGGAAGGCTAGTATTTCTGTGTCTGTAACTATAACGTCAAAAGTGTGCATTTGAGGGAGCCCCCCCCCCAAATGTGAGCCCCAGGCCAAATGGCCTTGCTGCCCACCCCCCGGCCCTGGGTCTACCTTCCAAAGCAGCCAGGAGAAGTGGACTTTTACTTTTAAAAAGTTTACTTTTAAAAAGTAAACAATAAATAAGCTGTCTATGTAGTCTTAAAGGTGCCACTGGACTCTAAATACGTAAGGTCTACATGAGCGTGACGGTCCAGTGACAAGAGATGTCCAGTGAAGCAAAGTGAGACGAAGGGGGAAAGAAGAGAAATTTGGGGAGGACAGTTAAGGCAGTTGGGAAAGAAGGGAGAAGATGGTATTGAACTAGGCAACAAAGTAGAACAAATTTAGAGTCCAGTGGCACCTTTAAGACCAACAAAGGGTTTATTCAAGGTATGAGCTTTCATGTGCAGGCACACTTTCCCAGATACATTGGAATGGAAGGTAAGAGCTCAGACTTAGTGTTGTTAGGGGAAAAGCAACAGTTAATTTTGTTGCAGTATTAAGAGTGTGTTGAAATGAGGGGTGCTCTTAGGCACAGTTGCCTGGTAGGTGGTTGTTGCTGGGGTTGCCTTGGGCTTTGGTGCACGGGCTATGCCCTCTGTGCCACACCAAGGGGCAGTGTGCTTTCATTTTCCCCTGCAGAACTTCCACAGAGAACAGATCAGCCGACTGCTGCAATATGCTTGCGGCTGGCCATCCAAGCAGGCCACAGGAATGTGCTGTGGTATTTTTGTGTTTAACACACACACACACGCACAGTGCTATTTAGTTTATACTGCTAAAACTATCTTGATTAGGTTTCATTCATGGTGGATGTGGAAACAATAGGCAGAGGCTACCTGTGGTCAGAATACTGACTTGATCCATTTTTCCACTTCAGTGGAGGGAGGGTTAAACTAGATCCTGGCCGTCACTTTCTCCCTCATGAACTAACTGTAACTGGAAATGGAGAGGCTGCTTCAGTTTTGCAAAGCAGTACTACCGTATTCATTAACTATGCCTAATGATGGTAGTTCTCACACTCCTCAGTCTCCGAATTTACCATCTTACAAAAAGAGAACATAGATGCCAACTTTTTCCAGCTCTCTTAATCAGAACAGAATATACCTAAGTTAGTCTGAAAATGTGAAAATGCTATTTTTTTAATTGATCCGGGGAAATCTAGGCAGAGATAGTTGTCCTTCATTTCAAACCACTAGATCACTAACACAGTCCTAGTCCTGCTGAGTGTTGAAGGGAGGAAAAATCAATGCAGAACAAAAAAGGAAACCCAGCAGATATACACAGTAAAAGCGAGGGGAAACAACGGTGTGTAAAAACTGCACAGTTTTAATGGAAACCCTAAGATTGAGCCTAAAGGTACATAAACTTGGCATTAATGGGACCCTTCACACGCTGATGAACAGGACCCCTGCTCACATGTTACAGTGAATGCATATACAATCTGTGTATGCTTGATTCGTTGTGTGCTGAGTAATTCTCATGTTACAGTTGACATGTGTGCAGCTGAACTTGTGATACGGTCCCCGGTTTCATTTGTAAGGTGAATGCATCAGGTTTTTTTCATACTGTACAGGTAAGAAGCAGGGCTATCGTGTCCAGTGCTTGAGGAACTCGTCTATACCTAGCTGTGAGCAGACCAGCCTCTGGCCCACAAATGCTGAAGCAGAAGTCTTTGGAGCAACTATTCACTTACAGATTTCAACTAAAAGGGGAATTAAGGAGTCAAAACTTGAAAAACACCCAGAAGCCACAATTTTGACTTCAAATTACAAAGGCCAGGAATCATAAGTGCAAAAATTAAAGAGGCCAGGTACCACAATTCTAGTTGTATTTAACCTGGAGGGGAGGGGATAGAGGACAAATAGTACCTAACTCTCAACCTTCCCCCCCCCCCACTATTACCAGTTGTTGGGCAACATTGCGGTAGCCCTGGGAACCCAAAAGGCCCCCCAAAGTTATTTTCTTCTTTCTGCACTGTCTGCACTTGCACCAATGTCACTTTTACTGTTGAGGGGGTGTTTCTAATTTCTCGAAATAGTGGTAGTATTTTTCTGCAAGGATCTGTAGAAATGTATTCTTTAGCCAGTATTCCATCCTTGCAGATATTTTCATCTGCGCAGCTTGGCCATAGTTGGCCATGTGATACATGATATGGTATCTTTATTTCAGACTTTTGGTTCCAGAATCAGTGTTTCAAACAACTTGCAGTATATTTCACTGGGAAAATCTTTAAAGTCTCAGATGGTCCAAAGCTTAGTTTGAGGTGCAGAAGGATGGTGGCTGCCTCAGTTCCTTACTCTATGCATCTTAGCAATGTACATAAATGAGTGCCTGACTTTGAAGCTCTTGTGCCAGAACAAGTGTTTAGATTGGGTAACAGTTTATGTCACCTTAAAGGGTGCAGCCCCCAGAGGAATGAATGATTTGAGATGAACTCAGCTTTTTTTGGTGGTACAGAAGGAATGCAGCAGCCCCAGTGCATTATTCAGTTCATCTAGCCTGGATCTACTTTTTTGGCAGAATGCAGAGAAAAGTGGCTCTAGAATTTTTGCCTCTTAGGACACTGTCACCAAAGTATAGCCTGTTACCACTTCCTGTTTGCTTTCTCTAAACAGAAAAGCACCCCATGAAAAAACAACCCCAGAAATCCATGGATTTTGCCATTGGAATCATTTTTTTCATCCTAGTACATGTAACATATAGGGACATAAGAACATAAGAGAAGCCAATGTTGGATCAGGCCAATGAACCATCTAGTCCAACGCTCTGTCACACAGTGGCCAAAAATACCAGATGCCATCAGGAGGTCCAGCAGTGGGGCCAGGACATTAGAAGACCACCCCACGCGCCAGGGAAGGAGTAGTGGGGAGTAAGAGGCTTGAGCTGGCTACCCAGCATGAGGGCAACAAGCTGGGAGAAGTAGGCTCGCCTGGAAGCCACCCGGAAGAAGGACCTTTGTGAGAACAGAGAGAAGCTGTGCCACTGCATTGTAGAGATCAGAAGAGAAGCATGGAAATGTGAGTGATTTAATGTTTCTGTGCACTCAAAAGGGGAAAGCTAAAATAACTCTTTTTAATGTGACAGCCTGATAAGCAGTAACTCGCCTGGCATTGCTCAACAGCCAAAGTGCGACGGTGGAGTTATTTTGTTTTATTTTTGGCAGAGCAAAGGGCAGAATGAGATGCTACCAATAAAGCTTGAGTGCGCATTTAAAAAACAAACAAACCCAGAGTCTAGAAATAAGCTTTTCAATTGGGATCTAACAGAATAAACCCACTCACCTACTTACCCCCCTTTTACTCATCAATTATTGGTTGCAACGCACGCTATTTTTGCCCCTTTGAGGGGCCAGGGCGGGAACCTAACGGGGTAGCCCTGTACAAATTTAGGGGGGTGTGGGTAGAGGATTACCAGTAATGGCAAGTTGGGAAAATAAGAATTTTAAAGGGCTGTTGGGGAAGAAAAATTCCCCCCCCCCCAAGTCTTTGAGGTACTGGGAAAATCACT
>NW_015171520.1:424223-495485 GCF_001447785.1 Gekko japonicus
CAGATGAGAAATAACCTCAGATGCTTAATGAATATCCTTGAATATTACGATATACATCATGGTAAACAATTAGCCCTGGTATTTTTGGATGCAGAGAAAGCGTTTGATAACGTTACTTGGCCATTTATTGTAGAGACATTGAGAATGGTGGAAGTAGGTGAAAACTTTATTAAGATGATTCAAGCTATATATAATGAACAAAGAGCAAGAGTAATGGTAAATGGCGAATTGACAAATAATGTTAAGATTCAAAAGGGGACTAGACAAGGCTGCCCCTTATCGCCTCTTATATTTATCCTAGCCTTAGAGGTATTAAACAATGTAATAAGAAGGGATAAAGAGATTATTGGACTAAAATTGAAAGGAGAAGAATACAAACTATTAGCTTTTGCGGATGATATTGCATTTATTATGGAGCAACCGAAGGATGTAGCCGTTAAACTAAAAGAAAGGATTCAAGAATATGGTCAAGTAGCGGGACTGAAAATAAATGTTAATAAAACTAAGATCTTGACAAAAAATATGGATGTGAAACAAAGAGAACAGCTATTTCAAGCTACTGGATTTCAAATAGTTGACAAGGTCAAATACCTTGGGATTACAATCACTAATAAGTGTAGTTCTCTTTTTGAAGACAACTACAAAGCGCTATTGGAAAAAACTAAACAAGACTTAGACAGTTGGAAAAATTTACAATTATCCATGATGGGAAGAATTGCAATAATAAAAATGAATATATTACCTAGATGGATGTTCCTTTTTCAAACAATTCCCATTTTACAAAACCAAAAGATTTTTAAGGAGCTAGATCAACTAACATCTAAATTTATTTGGCAAGGGAAGCGAGCACGAATAAGGCTGAAAATTATGCAAGAAGTTAAAGAGAAAGGTGGATTTGGAGTGCCAAACTGGCTATTATACTACAGGGCTGCAGCATTAGTGTGGCTAAAGGATTGGATTACTTTGGAAGATAGAAGGCTACTGAAACTCGAAGGACATGACTTAGCCTTAGGATGGAACACATTCTTATGGTACGAGAAAGCTTCAACACAGAAATATTTTAAGCAACACTGGCTAAGAGCGGCTTTGTTAAAAGTATGGGATTCAATCTATAGAAGGTTTTATATTAAAAAGTTGAGACTCATAGTACCATTGGAAGCATTTACTTTGCCAAATGTCTTTACAGGTGAAGAGCTACTTAGGTATCAAGATATTTTGGATGAGAAAGATTGCTTGAAATTGCCAGATCATTTGTCTTGGTGGAATAAAACGCAATTAGAATCTATCTATAATAAAGATTAAAAGACTGGGTTTAACGACAAACTAACGGAACTAGAAAAAACTCTTGTATTTTCGGATGATAAACTGATAAAGAAAATCTATAAAATTTTGGTAGAGGACTTGTTGTTAGATGAAACAATTAAGCCAAATATGATTTTGTGGGCTCAAAATGTGGGTCATAATATTACTTGGAGAGAGTGGGACCAGGTATGGGCTAAAAACATTAAAATGACTAAGGCAGTATCATGTATAAGATGTTTTACAGATGGTATTTTACACCAGATAAGCTGGCTAAGCAGAATGAAAATTGTTCAGATAAATGTTGGAAATGTAAAAATAAGACAGGTACATTTTATCATATGTGGTGGCTTTGTGATGTAACAAAGAGATACTGGAGATGGGTCCACAAAATGATGCAAGAAATACTGAGAACTAAAATACCATTTTTGCCTGAAATATTATTACTTAATATATTTCCAAAGGAGGTTGATAAAGGTGATAGGTATTTGATAGTACACTTATCTACTGCAGCAAGAATATTATATGCAAAATATTGGAAACAAATGGAAACACCAAAGAAGCAAGAATATGTGAATAAACGGAGATGGCTGGCTGAAAATGACAAATTGTCATCGTTGATGAGAGGGACAACAGACCCAACATTATTTATTTATTGGTTTTTTATAAAACAAAGTTCTCAAATATACATACGCCTTCGAGTCATTTATACATTTTTCAACCATGTATACAGTCCCACCCATCTCAGCTCAAACAGTTCTTCATGTTTCCCTTGTAGCATTAAATTTAACTTGTCTATTTCCGCTACTTCCATCAACTTTTTTATCACTTCCTCTCTTTTTGGGGTGATCTCTTGTTTCCAATACTTTGCCCATAAGATCCTTGCTGCCGTTATTATGTATAATATAACATATTTGTCATTATAGTTTATACCATCCGGAAGTAAGTTAAGTAGAAATATTTCTGGCACCAGGTCTAGCTTCGTTTTACATATTTCTTGTATCATTTTCTGTATACATATCCAGTATTTTTGGGTTTTTGGGCACCGCCACCACATGTGGTAAAAGGTTCCAACACTTGTTTTGCATTTCCAGCAAGTGTTGGAACAGTTGGTATAGCATTTAGCTATTTTTTCTGGTGGCCAGTACCATCTATGATACATTTTAAACACGTTTTCTTTGAAGCTAGTTGCCCTCATAACTTTGATTGACTTCCACATCTTTAGCCATTTTTCTTTTGATATTTCGTGACCTATATCTCGAGTCCATGCAGCAATATTTTTCCTCTCTCCTTCGTCTTTTTCATAATCTTCCAGTAAGATTTTATATAGCTTCTGAATCATTTTATCATTGGAGGACAACCAAATCTTATCTAGCTCGGTCTTTTCCACGTAAAATCCTATCTTGGCGTCTTTTTGATATCTTGATTTTAACTGTGCCCGTTCCCACCAGGAAAGTTTTACATTGCATTGTGTCTGCAATTCTGTTTCAGGTTTCAATATATTGTTGGAGTCCAGCAGCTTATCATATGTTTCTCTGTTATGCTTATGTAACAATGTTGGCATTATAAATGCTTCAAGAGGAGAGACCCACTTGGGGGTCTTTACATAAAATTTTCCTTTTATGCTTTGCCAGACGCTTAACAACGCTGCTCTTATAAAGTGATTTTTGAAATGTTGATGTGTTAGATCTTTACCGTACCAAACATACGCATGCCATCCCATGGGTAGGTCATGGCCTTCTAGTTTTAGGCATCGCTCGTCTTGGAGAGTAATCCAGTCTTTTATCCATCCCATGCTGGCTGCCTGATAGTAGAGTTTCCAGTTTGGTAACCCAAGGCCTCCTGTTTCCTTTCTATCTTGTAGTGTCTTTAAGTTTATTCTTGCCTTTTTTGAGTTCCATATAAATGTTCTAGTAATTTTATCGAGCTCTCCAAAGTACTTTGATTGTTTTAGTACTGGTATGTTCTGTGCTAAGAATAAGAATCTAGGTAAGATATTCATTTTTATTGCTGCTATTCTTCCTGTTAACGATATATGTAGATCTTTCCATTTTATGAGGTCTTTTTTTATCTCGTTAAGCAGCTTAGCATAGTTATCTTCAATTAAGGTACTGCTCCGGTTTGATATTATAATACCTAAATATTTAACTGTTTTTACTATCTTCATATCTGTCAATGTTTTTATTTCCTGTTTGGTGCCTGCATCACAGTTTTTAACCAGTAATTTCATTTTGGCCGAGTTAATCTTCAAACCTGCTACTGCTCCATAGTCCTTTATTACTTCCATTAATTCCTTAATCGAATTTTTAGGTTCTTCCATGATAAATACCAGATCATCCGCAAATGCCCTCAGTTTATATTCCTCTCCTTTATTTTTTAATCCTTGTATGTTCTTGTCTGACTAGATCGTTTAATGTTTCAAGAACAAATATGAACAGTAATGGTGAGAGTGGACAACCTTGTCTCGTCCCCTTTTGTATTTCTAGGTCTTGCGTTAATTCACCATTTATTGTAATTTGCGCCCACTGTTTCTTATATATTGCTCTAATCCATGTCTCAAAGGTTTTTCCGCATTCAGCTATTTCCAATTTTTGCAATAAGAATGACCAGGAGATATTATCAAATGCCTTTTCGGCATCTAAAAACATTAGTGCTGCCTGTTTCTCTGGATGATTTTCATAGAATTCTAGTACATTTATCACAGTTCTTATATTGTCTTTCATATGTCGTTTCAGTAAGAATCCTGCTTGATCCTTATTTATCATTTGACTTAAGACCCTTTTGAGTCTCGCTGACAGTATGTTTGCATAGATTTTGTAATCTACGTTCAGTAAGGATATTGGCCTATAGTTTTTTATTTGATTCGTCTCTGTATTGGGTTTTGATATTAAGGTTATGATTGCTCTATTCCAAGATGCTGGTAACTCCTCTTTTTTTTTCTATGTCCTGCATTACTTCTTTCAATGTTGGTACCAGTTCTTCTTCAAAGCATTTATAAAATTCTGCTGTTAAGCCGTCTGGTCCCGGCAATTTTTTGTTTTTTTGTCTCTTGAGCGCTTCTGTTAATTCACACATTGTGATCCTTTCATTCAGGGTTTTCTTTTGCTCTTCATTAAACTTTTGTGTATTGTTTTTCTCTAAGTACTCTTGAATTCGTGGAATTTGTTCTTCCCTTTGGTAATATAATTCTTTGAAGTAACCATGTGTTATATTTTTTATTTCCTGCGGGGTATATTTCTCGACATTTTTTCCGTCTTTAAGTACCGTTATACTTTTCCTCTCTCTTTCCTTTCTTAGTCTATACGACAACCATTCTAGTAGGTTTGTTCGCATTCTCGAAGTAATACAGTTTGGCAAATTCTCTTTTTCTTGCGATTTCTTGGGATAGTAATAAGTTCTTCTTGTGGGTTAGGAATTTTATTTTCACTTGAGCGTCTTCTTCGTTTGTTCTTGTTTTTAGCTTATCTTCTTGTTTCTTAATTTCTTTGCTCAATTTCCCATATTGTTGATTCTTTTCCTTTCTTTTCCAGGCTTGTTGATTTATGAACCACCCTCTAACATAGGCTTTAAATGTCTCCCATACTACGTGTAGTGACATATCTGGCTGGATATTCCTCTTTAAAAATCCTCTTATTTCTATCTTTGTTTTGTCTACGAATTTAGTATCTTTTAAGAGATAATTGTTTAAAGTCCATCTGCTGGTTTTTCGTTTTTCTTCAAAGGACAATAGTATCGGGTTGTGATCTGCGAACGTTTTTGGCAAAATCTCGGCTTCAAACATTTCTCCCAGCATATTGAGATTTACCCAGGCCATATCTATACGTGACCAGGAATCATGCCTGTTAGAGTAGAAATTAAAGTCTTTCTTTTTTATATTCCTCACTCTCCAGGCATCTACTAGACCATATTCTTCTGCCAGTTGTATGAATACTTTGTGTAGGCTCTGTCCCGCTTTTATATTTTTACTTCTTTTTTTTCGGTCCATTTCTGAGTCTAACACCGTGTTGTAATCTCCAATTATACATACATTTGTACAGTCTAAGTTTGAGATGAACTGCTTTAGGTTATTGAAGAACATTTCTTGATTTTGGTTCGGTGCATATATATTAACAATTAGCGTTTCAATTCCTCTTCTTATAATCTTGATTGCTGTTATTCTTCCGTCTTCTGACTGGTGTACCAATACTGGGTTTAAGTATTCTTTGGCATAGATTGCTGTTCCATTCTTTTTCTTTTCATTTGTAGCCGCAAATACTTTTCCTAATTTATTGCATATTAAATATCTCTCTTCCCCTTTTTTTATGTGGGTTTCCTGTAGGCATATTACGTCTGCTTGAAGTTTTTTCATTTGATGAAAGGTTCTTCTTCTTTTCTGAGGGCTGTTGAGCCCATTTATGTTAATCGATAATATTTTAAATTTTTTAGCATTTTCCATTTTTGTCTACATTCTGTTTCGCATTTTTTCTAAATTGAAATCTTGTTAGAATTCGTGTTGCCCTGGTCTCTTGTCTTTTTTTTGTTTTTTGTCTTTCTGTTGATTTTGCTTTTCTGTTTCTTGATCTTCCTTGGGTTCTTCAGCTTCTGATTCTGTTTCTTCGTCTCGTTGCCATCCCAGGTCTTCTCCATTCCTATCAAGAAAGTTCTCCACTTTAAAGACCGAATCTAACCTTTGTCGTCTTCCTTTGTATTCAAATAGGACTCCTTCTGGTACCAACCATCTAAAGTTTATTTGATTCGCCTTCAACAAGTCTGTTAGGGTGTAGTAGCATTGCCTCCTTTCTCTAACTCTCCATGGCACTTCCTTTAACATTTTTATTTCAGCATTTTGGATGGTAACCTTCTTATCATATGAGGCTCTAAGTATCTTTTCTTTCATTTCCCTTTTGTAGAACTTTACATGGACCTAGCGTGGTAGCTTATGTTTCTTGGCATAGGCAGAGTTCCTTCTATATATCGCTTCTATGTCGTTTTCAATCTCTTCTTTTGTCGCTACTTCAAGTTGGTCTGTCAGTGCTTGTGCTAATTCTTCTTTTAGGTTTTTTTCTACAGACTCTGGTATGTTTTGGCACCGTATTATAAATGCTGCCTTGGCCATTTCCAGAGTAATCAGAGAGTCTTCAATCTTATTTTCTCTTGTTTTGATTTCCTGTATGTCTTCCTCTATATCTTGTATTTTCCCCTTTGTTGTTTCATTGTCTGCTGCAATTTTAAGAATTTCTTGCTTATTCTCCTTTATTTGCTTTTTAATTTCCATAGCGGACAAAGTGAAATTTATGTCAGATCCGGCCCATGTAGCAAATGAGCTTGACTCCTCTGATCTAAGCCTTGGAGAGGAAGCCCATTGAAACAGGTGAAAAGCAAACAACCCTCCCCCCCCAAAAAAGGTTTAAAACAAGCAAAAAAGCTCATGTATGTAAGACATCCTGCATTTCATTTTAAGACTCTGCAAACTTTAGGCTTCTTCATCAAACCTTCCTATATAGTCCAGCCTCATAGGGTTGCCAACTCCAGACTCAAATTTACCTGGAGATTTGGGGGGTGGGGCCTAGGGAGGTTGGGGTTTGGGGAGGAGAGAGACCTCGGTGTAGGTAAAATGCCACAGAGTCCATACCTCCCCCAAAGTAACCATTTTCTATAGGGGAAATGATCTCTGTCATCAAAAGATCATTTGTAATACAGGGAGATCCCCAGGCCCAACCCTGCACCTCGTGAAGAGCTCTTCAGAACTCAGAAACTTGCTCTGTTGATTTTGGAATTTTCTAGGAACCAGCAAAACTGCCTAGCAATCTGTCTCCATGTCTGTGTTAGAAGAACCAGATGCGACGTCCCAGTGCCTCAACCTCCCAGAAGCAAGTGACCACAGAGTTGCAGGCAGATAAGCATCCACTAAGCATCTTCCATGTGTACTCTGTCACTGAATCCCTTTGAAGTATAGATCAACTTTAGAGTTGTTTAGGGAAAAAGCAACTTCTTTCCATCTCCATTCTTCTATCTCTCTCCTCTATGCACACAAGATGGAGATGCAGGATGCCCCTCAACATCCACATCCATCTCCTAGCTAGATAGTATAGGAACTGTCCCTATCTCTCTACCCTGCATTATCAAGAATGTATTTCTAGATTAAAGTAGTTTTTATTCTGTTTTAAACTGAAACTTGGCTCTGTGTAAGTTTATAGCCTTGCAAGCACATGTTAGGTCCAGGAAGCACTGCTGTATTAAAGCCTAGTGCAGTCTGCTAAACTAAAGAAAGATCTTGACCACCAAAACCAGTACCTTTCCAACAGTCTGGATACATGATGTCTTAGTTAGAGGTACAGTGTGTTCTTCCTCTAGTGTTCTAAACTGTCATGTATTAGAAACTGAAAAGGGGGCATTGGCATCTTATTTTGCATTCCTTCCCATCTTATTTGGCATTAGCCTAATATGCACAGGCTTCAAAGATTACAACATGAATTGCCCTGAATTGTTTTTCTGAATAACAATATAAAAGAAAATATATATATTCCCTGTCAGCTTGGAATCCTTAAATGCTTTTTAGAACTATCTACCTGATTCTAGTGGCTTTTATGGGTTAAAACATTTGAACTGCAGTTTACATAGACAACAGCTCTAGAACAAAAATGGATCATTCTGTAAAGGATATCCATTTTTGTTCAAAAACAGATACCCCTCCCCCCCCTTTATACGTGAAGAACAGGGTCTGGTAAATGCATAAAGATTCCTCCAAGTATTATCTGTGCCCACTTCCACTTTCCCGGGTTGCAGTGTGCAAAATGGGTATCCCCCCCCCCACTACTGCCGCCAATGTATCACCATAAAAGTCCCTGTTTCCTTCTTCCTCTGAGCACAACACAAGGCTTCGGTAGCAGAGATCACAGAGAACTGTGAGTATGCTTGGGTGTGACAATACCATTACCATTGAACTCATTCCCTCCCCCCATCAAGAACATTTATTTATTTATTTATTTATTTATTGAACTTATATCCCGCCCTCCCCCGTAGGGCTCAGGGCGGCTAACAGGCAATAAATATTGCAACAATAAAACACAGTTATAACAATTAAAAAATAAATATACATTTAAAAACCATTCCAACTACCGAAATAAATCTAAATATAAATTTAAATTTAAGATGCTCACGACACTTCACATCTAAAAAATCCGAACAAGATGGTGACAGTCCTATCCAAAGGTTCCCTGAGGTCATTCGAAGTTTTCACGCATTCCTTCAGATGGTCAAGGTGTTTAAAGTGTTCAGGGATCCAGTGCTTCTGATGTTTCATTTGATTCCCAGGGCCTCTTCCACCCCCCAAGATGGTAATATATGAGGGGGGCAGAGAGCGGAGGGCGGCGGCCCCTACTTGAAAGCCTGGTGGAAGAGCTCCATCTTGCAGGCCCTGCGGAACTGCATCAGGTCCCGCAGGGCCCGGATCTCCTCCGGGAGCTCGCTCCACCAGGCAGGGGCCGCCACCGAGAAATCTCAAAGCTTCTGGCTTGGCTCCCAGGTAACTTGCTGGAGGAGGACTTGCTGGATGGGGCCAGAAAGTACATGCCTGTGTGTGCACTTTCGCTCTCTCCCAGGATTGCCAAACCTCCAGTGGAGGTGGGGGTTCCCCATGTAAGGCCCTTCCTCCCAGCCGCTGATCAGCTGGCTGGCAGGGGGACTTGGAGAAAGAGAAAGGCCCAGGCCTCATTGCTGGCATCGCATAGGAAGCAATAACAACACACCATCACCATACAGGTGATGCACTGGTATTTGGGCAAAAACTCTATGGTAGAAGCCAGTTCTACCATCGAGTTTTTGCCCAAATAACAGAGTGTTGCCTGGACATCAGCAATGAGGCCTGGGCCTTTCTCCAGGGAAGTCGCCCCACCAAGTTCCCTGCCAGTTACCAGGAGGGACCTAGCCACCCTACTATCTCCCTACTCCCCCCCACCCCAAGCTGCAGACTGCCTAGGGTGGCTTGCTGCTGTACACAGAACAAAGAGAGAATCACAGAAACACATGTACCACAAGAGAATAAACCATAATAACCTGACTAACAATTCTTACAAATTCATTTTCAGGGGTCATTTCGTAGAGGGAACTCATTAGCATAACTCATTAGCATATGCCACACCCCCTGACATCAGGGGCCTGGCGGTGGACCTGCAAGGCCGGTGGGAGTGCGAGGAAGCCCCGCCAAGGCCCTCCCTGGCCCCAGGCAGGCAGGGGTGGGGAGAGGCGGGGAGGAAGCAACTTACCCTCCCTCTTCTCCTGCCTCCTCCTGGCTGAATAAGGGCCGGAAGCGGGGCAGCCAGAAGCAGGGGGCGGGGCTTCATCGTGTGCCCCACCCCCTCGCACCTCACCCGGCGGAACTGGGATCCCCCGCATTCCCCCCCAAAATGACCTTTGCATTTTATATTTAAATGAACAGTGCATCACATATATTGTGAAAAAATATAATTGAATTACATGGAAAAGTTATAATCTTTGTTTATTCTTGTATCAAAATCCAAAACCTTTGAAAGATTCAACAATAGGAACTCAGTCCTTATGTGCAGAGAGTTCATCAAATGGGAAGAGTCTTCTTAGGGAGGAGAACATTTCACACCTCAATAGTGTATCCTAATCCCGCTGACATGGAAGCCAGCATAAAGGTGTGTTCCAAACATTTTTCAAAGCAAGGATACAGGACCGTAATAGCAAGTTAACAGCAAGTTAATAGCAGCAATTTAAACATGATAGCAGCAATTTAAACATCCCTGACAATGCCACAGCAAATCTCGCCACGGAACTCTGCACGTTTGTTCTGTACTGCACAAACCTGTACTGCAGGTTTGGTGAGCATTTATACCTCTAAATCAGTGGGCACTTGCATAGCTCCACAGTATGCCAGCAGCTTCATGCCAGATATAGAACTGTTTTCTGAACTCCTACCCACTGGCACCTCTCCTTTACTTGAGATTCACTGATGATATTTTTATTGTCTGGACCCATGGTAAAGAAGCCCTCCAGAGATTTCACCGGCTTTCCACAACTTCCTCCCCACCATCAATCTAGCTTTGAATTACTCTATACAACTTCCTGAACTTCCTGAACACCACAGTATGGACTATGGATACACGAGGAACACATAAGTACCACATTATACCAGCAAACATATCTACATGCCTCCAGCTACCACCCCAACCACATCAAACAACAACAATAATAACCTTTATTGGCATAACATCGTACACATGCACAGTCAACAGGGAAGGGAATAGTACCCCAGCTTTTAAAACATCCCTCTCCTCTTAACAACACGACAAATAAGTTTAGACACCATCTGGAGATCCTTCGTTTTCATGAGTGGATAATAGATGGGAGATCTTACCATGATCAGATTGGCCATCATACTTTTGAAGATGAGGATCTAAATAAATTGCACAAATATCCCAATAAAGTATACAGTGCAGGAAAACATGTTCAATACTTTTTATGTCCTTCAAACCACAGACACAAAACCTATTGGAATATGGCATTTTCTTAAACCTCCCAAGCAATGTGGCAGAAGGAAGAACACTAAAATGGGCTAACATAAAAGCTCTACGAAGGTAAGGGGAGGTAAAAAAAAAATTATATATGTTTCACTGAAGAACCACTAGGCGCGGGCCCCCACCTCAAAGGGGAGCATCTACCCAAGGCAAGGCTTCTGAGTTCTTGCAGTTCAATATCTATAAGTCTGTGTTTAATCAAGAAGATAAGAGATTGGATTTATACCCCGCCCTTCACTACCCAAAGATGTCTCAGAGCGGCTTACAAACTCCTTTCCTTTCCCCTCCCCACGACAGACACCCTGTGAGGTAGGTGGGGCTGAAAGAGCTCTGACAGAAACTGCTCTTTTTCAAGAACAGCTCTTATCAGAACTGTGGCTTGCCCAAGGTCATCCAGCAGGTGCAAGTGGAGGAGTGGGGAATCAAACCCGGTTCTCCCAGATTAGAGTCCACACACTTAACCACTACACATAATTGGCAAAGACAGTCCTCTCAGGGAGGGAACCTAAGTCATCCAAACTAAACCCAATTACAGTGATTTTATTTTCTATAGCAGATAACCATGCAGATTATTGAGATTCAGATTTACATATATGCAATCAGACTATTGGGGCTACTCCTAAAATATAAGCGTAGCCAAAATTTAATTGTGATAATCCAGGCTATTGTCTCTAAGAGTCTCTGATTGGTCTCCAAGCATATAGCAGCATAGGACACACACGCTGGTAGCCCTAATCTTTTCCTTAAGAAGTTAGATTGCATTTGTTTTACTATTTTATTAAAGGCTGTCATCCAAATTGGTAGGGCATAGAGCAGTTGGCAGTAATTTTATGATTAAACACTCTAAGGGCTACGGGAAGGAATTGGTTGCCCTTAGAATAAAGAAAACGAAGGATCTCCAGAACATTATTATTCACAGATTTTACCACTTCTGTTCTGTGGGCTACCCATCTAGCGCTGTAGTGAAAATACACTCCTAAATATCTAAAGCTTTTGACCTGCATACAGAAGTAGCGGAATATGCCTCGCCCCTAGTTTTGGGTTATGACCATCAATTCCTTCCAAGAAGGAGGAGGATGTCTTCAGCGGCGCCTCCTCCTCGCCCCACCGCCCCGGGCCCGGGATGTCTTCAGCGGCTGCCGTGGCGGAGGAGGGCGCTGTCTCCCCGCTCAGCAACCGGCTCCGGCGGCGCCTCCTCCTCGCCCCACTGGCCCGGGCCGGGATGTCGTCAGCGGCTGGAGCAGCTGCCGGGCCCAGGGGGGATCCCACAGGTGGCTTTCCAGTGGGCCAAAGAGTCTCCGGACGGACGGGGGCTCTTAAAAATCTTCAAAAAAAACCGTCTCTGAGCGGCGCCCTCCCCCGTCTCCAGGCCCCACCGGGAGGTTGGCATCACCTGGGGGTGCAGGCACCCCAAACTGGCCTCGCCTAACACCTCGGCGGGCCCTGGCCGGAACATGGGACATGCGAAAGTATGAATCACTTCACTCGCCCGCCAGAAGTTTGTCTTTGCTGTTTGTCGCCTGCTGGAAGTGGGGCGGAGTAATACACCGGTCATTAGGCAATTGAAGCGGAGGGAAGGGTGCAGGGCGAGCCTGCGAGTGAATGAATGGGAAGGGGCGGGGCTCTTAGGCTGTCGGTGGAGCTGTTGGCGGAGCGCGTCCGAGTAGCCTTCCCTTTCAGAAGGTGAACTTCTGGGGTCTGCGTTGTCGCTGGCTGGCTCCTAGCGGATTTAAGGAAGGCAACGGAAGGAAGCCTCTGTGGCGCTTTTGTGGCACACTCCTCTGGAGAAGCAGAAAGGGAGCTGCGTGCTGACATCGGCCAGGACACCAGCCGAGAGTCACCCCCCCGCGGGCAGGGCAGGTTTGCCGGGGCCAAGAAGAGTCGAAGCAGGCTTTCGTCGCGTGACCTCGAACCGCTTTCCAAGCCTCCGAGGAGTGAACGAGAAGGCATCCAAAGCGCCTGTTCCACTCTCAGCGAAGAGACCCAGGAAAGTTTCTTGTAGCTGCTGAAGTTTTCGAGCCAGCCAAGGCGCTAGAGAAGTGTAGATGGGGCCGCCGGTACGCCTGATGGTCTGGAGCTGCGCCCGGCTGGTGGGATGCGAGTCCGCCGGGGTGGTTTGTGAAGGTAAGGCGATGCCGGTGCGCCGGCGGGGGGAGGGGGGGGGGAGGAGCCCCCGGGGGGGGGGGGGGGGGGGGGGAGGGAATGAGGGGGGGGGGGCTTTTCGGCTGTTGGCGAAGCGTCCGAGTTCGCGTCTCTTTTCCTTCGTTGCAGGCAAGTTCCTTCCTCCTGCAGGATGCCCACCCGCCCGGGAGGTGTCAGACGGGCCCATTTTGCTTTCTTGGGGGGGGGGGTAGGGAGAAACCCATTGAAAGGGTTTGCTGCCCTCCCGCGCACACCTAGTGTCACGCCTTTCTCAACTCGTTTGACGCCGGTGGGGGCTTAGAACGGGAGTCACTCTGCTTACCAATGCACTTCAAAAGGAAGGACAGGGAGGCTCGCAGTTAGGTGGAAGCGCGGGGTGGGGGGTCGGATCAAGAAGCCAACGTAGTGGCTAGCCAGTGTCATTTCCGCTGTGGGGGGGGAGACTGAAGGGCTCGCTGGCGCTGGCGCTCGTTCTCTCCCCCCTCCCTCCTCCCTCTCTCTCCCTCTCCCTCTCTCTCTCCCCTCTCTCTCCTCTCTCTCCCCTCTCCCTCCCTCTGTTAGGTCAAGCAAGAACAGCAGCGCAAACCCGCCTCGATCCAGCTGTCTATAGAGATAGGAAATCTGTGTTTTGTCCTTGCAAACGTCTTTCCAATTCCAACTTTTTAATACAAGGTCCAGATTTCTTTTTTTTCTTTTTCTTTTATTTTAATGTTTTATTTTCAGTTTTCAGAAAACCATATATTACAAAGTAAGTTTACACATCTTGTTCAACAAGATATCATATTTTGGAGTCATGCACTTATCTTTTTATACATTATTTCTTATCTAACCAATTATACCGTTTCCCCCATCTATTTTTAAACAACACTTCATTTTTATTATGTAAAGTTGTGGATGGTTTGTCCATTTCTACCACTTCTAATATTTTATAGATTAATTCACTTTTAGAGGGTGTTCCCTCTTGTTTCCAATACTTGGCAAATAAAATACATGCTGCTGTGATTATATATAAGATAGCATATTTTTCTTCCACTCTATATTTATCAGGTAGCATGTTTAGCAGAAAAAGTTCTGGGGCTAAAGGTATTTCTAAGATATCTGTTAGAAATTTATGTACCTTATGCCAATAACGCTGTGTTACAGTGCACCTCCGCCAATTATGATAAAAGGTGCCCACATTGTTTTTGCATTTCCAACAATTTTTAGATAACTTAGGATAACATCTTGCCAATTTATTCGGTGACCAGTGCCACCTGTAAAACATTTTGTACGTATTATCCTTATATGGAATAGATCTTAAATATTTCACAGATTTCCATATCTTAGACCCATTATCTATATCTTTGATATGTCCGAAATCCTGCATCCATGTAATCATAGAGCTTTTCACAGTTTCATCCTCAAGAAAAAAATTATACATCTTCTATATTAACTTATCACTTGTAGATAGCCAAAGCTTGTCTAGGTCAGTTTTTTCTCCGTAAAACCCTTTAGTTTTATCTTTATCAAATCTTGCTTTTAATTGCATACTCTCCCACCAAGTTTGTTTCAAGGGCATAGACTTTCCAATTTCGGGGAGGGGCTGGGGTTTGGACAGAGGCATTGCTGTGCTAGGTTCTTAAAAGAACCCGAGGCCCAGTGACATAATAGAGAGGAGCCAGTGACGTCACAGGCCATTGTCACTATTTATGGAGGTGGAGCCATGTGGGATTTAGGAAGGGGCTCTCCAGAAATTTAGGGGGGCCTGGGAACCCTTGGGAACCCCCCTAGCCAGGCCCAACGGCTCAGAAACAAAGCATGGCATGGGCAAAATCCTCGACATAAAACCCTGGAGAACCACTGCCAGTCTGAGTAGACAATGATAACACTGATGGACTGATGGTAGAGAAATCATGCTTTGTGTGCCAAAGGATAAAGGTTTAAATCGAGAAGGTCTAAGAAAACAGGTGTTGGAAAGGATTTGTCTCTGTCTGAATCTCTAGAGATCACCTGCATCAGAGCAGACCATGCTGAAGTAGATGGACCAATGGCATGAAGACCAGTGTGGATTGAGGAGACCCATGTTCATATCAAATAGCACCAACTGATGTGACTAAGAAAACAGATCTTCCCAAACTAAAGCATCATAAATTATAGCATGAACATGAACCTATATTGTGAACATTATAGCATGAACATGAACCTATATTGTGATGTGGCAGTGGAGACAAAACCTCTAGTGGTATTTAGTTGAACTTCCTGGACAGGCAGGGGGTTGCCACTGGCCAAACTGCTCTGACTTTAGAGAGCTGGGACAAGCAGCAAGACTTGAGGAAGGGTTATAGAAAAGAAGGAGTCTAGGACCTGAGAAAGCAAAGTGGTCCACATGAAGCACGACATAGAAAGCTGTACATAGTTGAGAGGAATTAGAAAGGAATGGAGATGCACAGTTGGTGTGAAGTACATTTTAGAAATTATAGAAACAGCATAGAAGTTTCTTAGGTAGGGTTAGCTACAATGCTATTGCAAGGTCTGTGTGATACAATAGGGGAGGCAGTCCACAGAAACCTGTATTACATTTTCAGACTCTCTCTCTCATATGCTTTAATCTCATATACCCTTCCTATAACAATTCCTCATCAGTCTAACAGAGACATCCTACTGAGGTCTATCCAAGGAGGCTTACTCCCAGGGAAGTGTCCTCAGGATTGGACTATAAAGAGCTCTCTTCAAATTCAAGACTGGAAACCATGAATACATGGTAGAAACATAAAGGTTTAGGGTATAACAGGGGAGGGAGAAGTATTAAGAGAAGACAGAGGGAAAGGGGCAATTTAGGGTATAACGGGAGAAAGAAAAATTAAGGAAAGACAGACAGAAAGGGGTATTGTGGAAGAGAGAAAATGTAGTAGTTGACCTTGAGTAAGAATTCCTTGGTAAGTATTATTTCAGAGCATCACAAATCCACAGAACAAGATGAATTTCTGCATTATATCTTGATTCCCTCTCCAGTTTTTGGCCACAATATCTTTATTAAAGCTTATCACAAGGAGGAGACAGAACTGAGCAAGAGATGGATTGAGGCCTGGGTTTGGGATGGAAAGGTCTCCGGTCATCCTAACTGATCATCTTTGCCAGGAGAATATGTCCCTGTTGGTTCTCCTAGACCTCTCAGTGGCTTTTGATACCGTTGACTATGGTATCTTTCTAGAGAAGCTTGCAGGGTGAGCCTCCTTAGCTTCTGCTAAGCCCTGCTTTTCATTTACTTCCTTTATACCTCGCCTTTTTCCCTAATGGGGAGTCCAAGCTGCCTACATCATTCTTCTCTTCATTTTATCCTTACAACACCCCTGTTAGGCTGAGAGAATGTGACTGGACCAAGAAATATGTTGGTTGTATGCTTGAGATGAGTGTGTGGCTTTGCCCCCAGGTTAAACACTTGCTCACCCTTGATCTGGCCTTGCATCTATCTTGGTCCAGCTTCTAGACTAGGGCTGTGTTGCTGCGTCTGTTCAAGTCTGGATTCAGTGCAAGTACATCCGACTGAACTCCAGCTCCTACGTGGTCTTCCTAGCAGTGACCTGGATTCATCCATTTGGTGAACAACTAACATGATCTTTTCCTCAGTAGCTGAGTGATGCCCTTCACACTACCACTTTGTTTTCAATAGGCTTGAACGGCTGCTGCAACATTTCCACCCTGGAAGTATCTAGGGGAGACAGTCGGTCACTCGTTCTCTCACTTGATGCATATTGTCAGAAATTGGTAAAGAAATGGAACCCTGAGATGAAGACATGGGAAGAAGAAATGATGACTACTTTTGGAGAAGCTGAGTCTTTAACGAGCAAGACCACTTCGATTTCTTTGGTTGGCAGAAACTTCACGGTGTGGAATGCAGAAAAGGCAGAAGGAGGCCTTTACAAAATTGAACGATACCTAGATAACAGTTGCTTGGATGTAGTCAATGTAACTGTGCTGGGTAAGTTGTGAAAATGGTGCAGGTACAGGGGGAAAGTTTATTGCTGGGTGGAGATCCAGGTGCTGAGACAGACCTGTATTGAAGAAGGCCAGTCCATGAGACTCATGATTGATTGTCAGGCCTGTGATGATTAGAGGGGCTTTTATTTATCCTCTCTCTGGATTGGATGGGGAGGCTCAAACACAGGACTCAGCACAGCATAACTACCATTGTGCTCCAAGACTCCTTGTGGACCAAAGGGCAAGACAGAAATGTAGTAAATGAAACAACCTACTGATCCTCAAGCAGGGGTAGGGTAGGGTACAATCCTCAGAAGTCAGTCCTGTTTTCTTCCATGGGGCTTAATCCCAGGGAGCTGTTTTTAGGATTGCAGCCTTCATCCCTCCTGCAAACTCCTCTCTCCTCCAGCCATTGTGGCGTAAGCAATACCTGTGTGTGTATGTGCACCTGACACTGGGTCCATCAATTAGCTCCCTACAGGGAGAAGTACTGTGTGCTTCTGCCATACATGCACATCTAACCCAACGAGCATTTCAGTCCCATGAAACTAGTCATGACAGTGAGTGATGGTGACTGTTGAATGCTCACCCCTGTCTCTTTCTTTCATACCACTTTCCAGATCCTCCTTTACCTCTGGCTGTCACACCATCATCTGATGTATCCTCAAGTGTTACCTCCAAGGTCACAAAACCACCTGAGGCCTCCCCTCCAGGAACAGATCGTAAGTTTTTTGAGGGAGGGGGGTGGAGTTTGCTCTTTTCTAAAACTCATATGAGGTCATTTTTCCTGTTAGCTGCCTTGTTAATGAGGCAGAGTCAAGGAACAGATGGAGGTAGAAAATCATAGCCTCATGGAAATGGGAAAAGCTTTTTTACCACTTTGGGGTCATCACAGGTGCCAGAGCTCAGGTTGTTTCCACACGGCAAGAAGTCTTCATGTACCTCTCATTGCTGTTGCAAATGCAGAGGCATTCAGAGTCATTAACTTAACACTAGAGATAACACGCCGCTTCTCTGCCAAGCCATTCTTAAAGGTAAGCACTCTCTGTTTGGCCTTCTGACTTCTTTTGCTTCCAAACAAAATATCAACACAAGGTTCTTGCTGATTGATATATTTATAGTCCAAAATACAGTAAAAGTGTTGAAGATTGTTCCGGCTATACAAACTTTTTGAAAATCCTTTATCGAGACTGGACTTATCATGAAGCTATTAAAAAACATACGAAACAAAACAGTCAGTCAAACATAGTCACTAAGGTCACACAAAATTCTCAAAGAATGGTTAGGCAGTCCTGCACACTAGATAACTTTAGTTTGCTTGCCCACGCCTACAGATTCAATTTGCAGCACTGACGCTCCTAATTCTGGCACAACGTCAATCTCTCTGACTAGGCGTTTTGGCTTTCACAGCCCTGAACAGCATGCTCACATTAGCATATAGGAACAGACAGCAACGTAATAAATTTGTGTGGGCTTTGCAATATTCAAATCTCTCAGCAGCTATTTTGCAGATTATAAGAAAACACTGGCATTTGGTGTCAAGCATAGCAGGACGTAATGAACCACCAACAATTGGGTGCTGAAAGAGACAGAGCATTAGGGACTTATTGGTTCATTCTGATACCATCAATCGAAAACCAAAAAGAACTCTGACGATGTGACGCTAGCAATATAGCTTTAAGAATCAAAATTATACAATATCAAAAAGTGAACAGTATAATGGTGAATGTAGACGGTGGTCTCCGGAATGTCATGCCGTTTCAATGGTTGATCTTCTTCTGAACAAAGATGTGTGACCTTATCAAATATAACAACATAAACTTTGTAAAACGTATGCATCTTATATAAATAATTTCAATACAAACGTTAATAAAATTGGTATGAAACCTTACATGTACTCTCTCTCAACAATTCATTTCCGCTGGTGACGTATCAACAATTCATAGGTATCACTGTGGATTCTATAAAAGGCAACATAGATATTACAATTCATATACAATATTAATTATCAGGTTACATGCAATAATATATCAAAAACTTCCATGAAAAACTTACCAACAATCATGATAGCTGTAGTTTCTAGTAGAGCTTTCCGTGGGCTATTGGTATTGTAATGCCTTACCAGGTGAACTTCATTGTAGGCATTATATACTCCTATTTCTTTCTCCACACTGATCCTGTCATTACTTATATATGGTTGCCAACTTTTGTGAGAACTATCCCAAAATCCAGGCATATTAAAATCCAAAGTGCATTGGTTCTATTACTACATTGAAACCGTACATATTTTGCTGAAAAATACTACCATCAATAGCTACTGGTCTGAATCACCTCTATCACTACAAATTTAAAATCGTCATATCTATGTCCCATTGAGATGAAATGGTCCACGAGGGGGGCATCTGTATGTTTATGTTTTATTTTGGACTTATGTTCCACAATACGGGTCTTGACTGCCCGAGTAGACTCCCTGAAGTACTTTAACCCACAAGAGCAGGTTATTAAATAAATAACCCACTTCGTGGAGTCTATTGCAGGAACGACATCCGCCAAACACTTTTGCGGCGAGAAGCGTACTGGATTTTCAAATTTAACATGGTTTACCCACTCAGTCTAAATGCAGCCCTGGAGTTAGCTAGTTGAAGGTTAAATTAAAATATCTATGATGGTAGTATTTTTCAGCAAAATATGTACGGTTTCAATGTAGTAATAGAACCAATGCACTTTGGATTTTAATATGCCTGGATTTTGGGATAGTTCTCACAAAAGTTGGCAACCATATATAAGTAATGACAGGATCAGTGTGGAGAAGGAAATAGGAGTATATAATGCCTACAATGAAGTTCACCTGGTAAGGCATTACAATACCAATAGCCCACGGAAGGCTCTACTAGAAACTACAGTTATCATGATTGTTGGTGAGTTTTTCATGGAAGTTTTTGATATATTATTGCATGTAACCTGATAATATGTTGCATTTTATAGAATCCACAGTGATACCTATGAATTGTTGATACGTCACCAGAGGAAATGAATTGTTGAGAGACAGTACATGTAAGGTTTCATACCAATTTTATTAACATTTGTATTGAAATTATTTATATAAGATGCATAAGTTTTACAAAGTTTATGTTGTTATATTTGATAAGGTCACACATCTTCGTTCAGAAGAAGATCAACCATTGAAACGGCATGACATTCCGGAGACCACCATCTACATTCACCATTATACTGTTCACTTTTTGATATTGTATAATTTTGATTCTTAAAGATATATTGCTAGCGTCACATCGTCAGAGTTCTTTTTGGTTTTCGATTGTCTTATGACTGTGCCAATCAACCTGACATTTCATTCTGATACCATGCCAAAGATCCAAGATATTAAGGAGGTTAAACATTCTCCATGCCATAAACATAAAACATGTGCATTTACCATGACTGCACAAGAGTTTAAACATCCAGTAGAGGATATTACCATAAGATTTCATCACAAAACAAACTGAGAGAGTCGTAATACTTTCTATATAATCCAATGTGAATGTTCTAAAATTTATGTGGGGAAGTGTTCTAGGGCAATAAAGTCTAGAATCCTTGAACACTTTTCAAGAATAAGAAATAATTTTGACGCGCCTTTGACCCAGCACAGGTACGAAAAAGGCCATGTTGTTGAAAGCCCAAGGTACTGTGTTATCAGTATAAACCACATAAATATAATACTGAGAACTTTTATTGTATTTTATTGCAAAAAGAAGCATGGTTTATACATAAATTTCATTCTGTTGTACCAACTGGTCTTAATGTAAGTTTGGATTTGTCTTCATTTATCTAACTGTAGAAACTGGATAGCATACATATAGTACTGGTTTGAGAGAGCATAAAAACTTTTGTACACTTAATTGGAAACACCTGAATGGTGAGACTTCGTGTGCAGGACTGCCTAACCATTCTTTGAGAATTTTGTGTGACCTTGATTACTATGTTTGACTGATTGTTTTGCTTTGTATGTTTTCTAATAGCTTCATGATAAGCGAGTCTTGATGAAGGATTTTCAAAAAGTTTGTATAGCCGGAACAATCTTCAACACTTTTACTGTATTTTGGACTATAAATATATCAATCAGAAAGAACCTTGTGTTGATATTTTGTTTGGAAGCAAAATGAGTCAGACAGCCGAACGGAGATTGTTTACCTTTAAGGATGGCTTGGCAGAGAAGTGGCGTGTTATCTCTAGTGTTAAGTTAATGACTGTTATACTTGAGGCATTCAAAGTGACAACTGAGCATCTATTTCCCATGCTTTTCTTGCCTCAGTCTCCTTTGACTACCACCCCACCCCCATACCTCTGGAGGCCTTTTTTCTTGAATTAACTATTTGATTTGATTTGATTTGATTTGATTTATGCCCTGCTCTACATTGCAGACAGGCTCAGGGTGGCTAAAAGCATATCAATATAAATTATAACAGTTTAAAAAATTAAAACATCATGCAGTAAAAATTAAAATTTGGCTCTATACATAAATCAGTAAGTGGTGATAATCCAATTTAAGTACTTTCAGAGACTTAAACCCTTGTCTGGGCACTCAGATGTACTAGTTTTTGCAAGTGGACAAATTCCCACCAATTCATTTATGAGAGTACCTGTACATAGCATGGTAAATAGAATGGGTGGGTAAGGTTGCTTAATGGTAAACGTTATCATGTAATAATATAGTAACAATGTATTGCCATGAACTACTAGCTCTTCTGAATTCCCAGTTTTTCATTTTAAATTAAAGGGTAAGTCACTAGTCCTTTTTGTTGTGGAGGGATAATAGGAAATGGTGAACCTTCTGGTGGACTGAGGCAAGGAAATTAGTGCTAATGTGGGTGGGATCTTCAAAAGAGAGCACCTTCTTGTCCACCTGCTGTACTTTAATTGCTTGTTTCAATAAATATCATGTCAAACCAGGTTTGGGAAATATTAGAGCAATGGAAGGGGAAACTGGAAAAGTTGATGGGTAGAGGATACAAGCATTGGTCTGCAAAAATCCAGGCCAATGGATGCCGAACAATAGTAAAACTTTGTGGTTGCCCATGGACGCATCTCTAATTTCAAGGGCTGAAGTATATCACCTTTGTCTTTTGTTTGTAGAATGGTCTGCACTCTGAGGACAGTTTGTACCAGCTCAAAAACTAGCCTGTTTCAGGCACTCTTCTAGGGGCAGATCTCAAAGCGCTCCTTGTGCTACAAGTGTTTCATTGCTGCTAGAAGAGTAATAAGCTGCTTGGTTGGGAAGGGACTTACACGCAAAACCATAAGAGAGTTCTGGGCACAAGAGAAAGGATGGGGGGGGGACAATTGCTGAGTAGTCAACTGTGACATTTACAGAACAGCCTGCATTCTGCCACACACTTAGCAAGTTTGAACAATAAGAATAGCTGTTCCCTCCCGTCTACCCTCCCATCCCATGAGGGGTAATTGCATGCAGACACAAGAGCTGAGGTGACCCATTGTGCTTCTGGCTGTGTTGGGGACTTACAGAATCATGCAAAGGTTTAAAAATGCAGATCTTTTGAATGGCAAGATGAAGAAAAAGAAGAGTTGGATTTATACCCCTCCATTCACTTGGAGTCTCAGAGGTGTTTACAATCTCCTTCCCTTCCTCTCCCGGGTCTCCCCCCAACAGACACCCTGTGAGGTAGGTGGGGTTGAGAGAGCTCTGAGAGAACTTTGACTGGCCCAAGGTTACCCAGCTGGCTGCATGTGGAGGAGGAGTGGGGGGGGTCAAATCCGATTCTCCAGGTGAGAGTAGCCTAGGTGTAGGGATTCTGAGATTCAAGATCCATGGTCGTATTGCAAACACAAGAGTCACAACTTAGTAAAAGAAAAATATATTTACTACAAAACAAAATAAAACATGGGTAAGGTACTTTGGATAAAAGAAATAAAATAAAAGGTTACATACTTGCAGTTACTCTCAGTACTAAATGCTAACAGCTACATCTTTCTAACTGTGTAGACTTCTAGAGGAGAGTTTCCTCTCTGCTTCACACAAAGAGCCATAAACCTGGTGAATACATGAATGCTAGATCAAAGCGTTTCCTCAAACAAGTTGTTAGTTGACCAATACAAAGGTTACAGGTCACTTCATTAGGATAAGCAACTCCCACAAAATTGTAGAATACATTATGTAGCGTAACATCCTGTTTCCTAACAAACAACATTTAACTCTGTAATGACTGAAGTGTAAGCAACTTGAAACTCCCAACACTAGGTGCAGGTGCAGACTCTGGATGGGGTGGGTGGGACCAACCTTCTGTCTTGGCCAAACCCCAGTCATCAACAGTGCATATTGGTAAGAGAGTGCTGTTTAGCATTCCTCTTGAACACTCTGAATTGGTATTTTTCTGGTTTGGTTTCAGATACCGCTGTATATGTTGTAGTTGCAGTTGCAGTTGCTGTTCTAGTATACATCATGATTGCCAAAGGAGTCATACAAAAGTTGATCAAGAAAAAGTCTAAATGCAGACCTAATGAGGCTACATCTGAAGTGGACCCTGAGCAACTTATGAATGGATCACGGCCTCCTCAGCAAGAAGAGAGCACCACAGTTTAGTGAACAGGGGAAACTGATGGGTCTGGAAGAGGCATATTTTTGCATTGTCTTTGGCAGGTCACTGTCTGTGCCTCAGATATTCATGAAGAAGGTAGATTAATTTCTTCCCTCTGCAGGGATCATGAAGGCTAAGGTGCTAGCAGGGCGTTTTTTGTAGAAAAAGCCCAGCAGGAACTCATTAGCATAATAGGACACACCCCTGACAGCACAGCTGATTAGCATATTAGGCCACACCCCATGCCTTCCCTTGGCTTGCCCGGGCGCCCCGTGGCTGTGGGGAGCCTGGGCAAGCCGGCCCGGGGAGGAAAGGCAGTTTAAACTGCCTTTCCTTGGTTTGCCCATGCGCCCCGCGGCTACGGGGAGCCCAGACAAGCTGGCCCTTGGACAGGCCAGGGAAGGCACAGGGAGGTATTTAAATGCCTCCCTGATCTTTCCAGGCCCCCCCCCCGGCCTGCCCGCCATGGAGTTGCGGGAGGGGGGTTGCTCTCCAGGCCTTCCTTCTGTAGCCACGCACACGCAGAGGTTTTGGCTGTTGGCGTGGGCGTGGCCAACTCGGAAGCCAGCCAGAACTCTGTTCCTGTATGTTCCTGCTTCAAAATAGCCCTGGGTGCTAGTATATGCAATTGCATATTGGTGTTTTACAATGAGGTATTAAGCCATGGATTATCCCAGTATCCACATGAGTAGACTTTTCAACATTTCGGAAGCAATCCCAAACTGGTCTACATATAAGTAAGCCTTCTTTTATTCAATGGGGATTGCTTCCTGCATAGTGTTCTTGGGCCTGCAGCCCGTGTCACAGTCTGGCATGGACAGACCTGGCCTTTTACCAGGTTGCTCACTCTTTGCCCATCTTGGCTAAGGACATCTTGTTAAGGGGGGGGATGATCAGCTGGGTCTAGGGGGATGCCTTCTTAAGAAAGGGGTCAGTCCCAGCCACTTTGAAGGAGACAGTTTAGGGGACCATTCCTGAAGAAGCCCCCAGATCCATATTTTCCCACTTGTTGAACGGTTGCAAATCTTCTCCTTGTAGGCAAGACATTCTAGATATTGACACTGGTTATCTAGAACCCTTTCAGTTTGGTCTCCCCCAGATTCTGAAATGGAAACTGCCTTAGTTACCCTGATGGAGAGCTTTACCAGCCGAATCAAAAGGGAAGTGTGACCCTGTTTCTCTGGACCCTCTGAATGGCACCCTTATGGATGAGGTCTCATCTGGGATTTTGAGGGAGGGGCCCACAGAATGCCCAGGGCACCCAGATGTACATTTCCCTTTCATTTAGATCATAGCCTTGCTACCAGTGTTCCCTCTAAGCTGAGTTAGTGTGAGCTAGCTCACAGTTTTCTAGCCTCCAGCTCACAGATGTTTGTGTTAGCTCAGGAAGGATGGCTCCAGAGCAAACTAATTTGTGCAGCAGCCAAACTGCTCGCTCACAACTTTAATGGCTGTAGCTCACAAAGTAGATTTTTTACTCACAAGACCCCACAGCTTAGAGGGAACATTGCTTGCTACCATCATCCACACTCTCATAAAGTCTGGGCTTGTGTGTGGAGCTGCTTTTCACACCTATTCAGAAACTTCACCTGGGGTGTACCTAGGCAGCTGCATTACTTACAAAGGTACCCAATTTTGAGCATACTTCTCTGGTGCTAAAATGATCTAGCCTGTGTATTCCAGGCACAATCCAAAATGCTGGTTTTTGTCTTTAAGACCCAAAACTGCTTGAGGGGGTAGGGTGGGGTACATGAAGGACTACCTCCTTTACACCATTGAGCCTGCCAGTTAAAATTTTCCTCCCAGGCCCTGCTCTCTGTGCCCTTGCCTGCAGAGGGTGAAGCAGGCCACAACCAGATAGGGGCTTTTTCATGGTAGCACCCTGCCTATGGAGCACCCCTTCCACTGGAAGCTTACC
Organism: Gekko japonicus; assembly: GCF_001447785.1. Taxonomy (NCBI): domain Eukaryota; kingdom Metazoa; phylum Chordata; class Lepidosauria; order Squamata; family Gekkonidae; genus Gekko; species Gekko japonicus. The sequence continues at coordinate 449,648 of NW_015171520.1, forward strand.
TGGTACCTGCCTTACCATCCTTTAGGTACAGTTCTTTTTGCACGTACTTTTAACGAAGGATTCCACCTTTTTTGCTGTTTTTATGGTCTGCTACTAGCCTATGGACCAATTTTTATGAGACCATTTTGGGATCCTGAAGGTTGCTTCATGCTCTTTCTTTTGCCCTTGGGTAATGTGGTTTGTTTCAATATTTATTTGTTTATTCTATTTTATTAATTTTTATTTTCATAAGTCTTAAGAAGTTCTCTGGAGAATAAGTGTGTGTGTGTATTGTGCAGGTACATTTTGGGCAGGGTATTGTTTCTGAAAGCACTAAAAGGCTTTGGACCCAGGGTGAAATCTAAGGACCACCTCCTCTCCCCTGTGAACCTGCTCTTTGAGATACGTCATAGGAACTTCTGCCTTTGGGAGAGGGGGAATTTTCTGTTTTTCTGCCCTTTGTTAAAAATCAGATTCAAGTCCAGTTGCACTTTAGAGACAATGAGATTTCCCTGATACAAGCTTCTGAGAGTCAGAGATCCCTTCGTCAGATATGGCATATCTATAAAGAAAGGTCCTTAATTTTCTTGTATGTTGCTTTGGATGCTTTTTAAAACTGGAAAATGGTTTATAGCTTGAAATCGCTGTGAATGTTCTGAATTGGTACCTGGAAGACATAATGGGACAGGTATGGACTAATAAACTGAAATTTGATTCACAGTGCTCTGGGCACAATTCTAGTGCCTGGATGCGGTAGCCCAATGGTTAAGAGGGAGCTGGCTGAAGCTGAATCCATCCAAGACGGAGGTCATGTGGCCAAGAAAGACTGAGATGCTAGCTGGAGGTGACCCAGACAAATTAGGAGCCTCAGGGTATGGCTGGATTATGCTGTATCATTGGATAAACAAGTGTCCATGGCCGTATGGTCAGGGTTTTTTCACCTACACCAGGAGCACCAGCTGGCTCCTTATTTGTCTGGGTCAGCTCTTGTCACATTGAGCCATGCAATGGTCCATATTACTCCAATTCTGTGGCAGCTGCACTGGCTACCAGTTAGTCTCCAGATCCAATTCAAGGTATTGGTGCTAACCTTTAAAACCCTTAATGGTCTGGGACCCTCATACCTATGGGACTGCCTCTCCTATTAACCCCTCCCCTCCATGTTCCCTTTAGTCACTGTCTAGAGGCCTTTTGCAGGTGCCTGGCCTTAGGATGGCTCGGTTAGCTGCCGTCAGGGGAAGGGTTTTCTCAGTTGTGGCCCCTATTCTGTGAAATTTACTCTCAGGTAACACTCGTGCCTTGCTGGACTTGTTATGTTTGTCTTTGGAGGGTAACCACGTTTGGGCTGTTTTAATAGCAGTATGGTAATCGAGAGCCAGTTTGGTGTAGTGGTTAAGTGCGTGGACTCTAATCTGGGAGAACCGGGTTTGATTCCCCACTCCTCCACTTGCACCTGGCTGGATGACCTTGGGCAAGCCATAGTTCTGGCACAGCTGTTCTTGAAAAAGAGCAGTTTCTGTCTGAGCTCTCTCAGCCTCACCTACCTCGCAAGGTGTCTGTTGTGGGGAGGGGAAGGGAGAGGAGTTTGTAAGCCGCTCTGAGACACCTTTGGGTAGTGAAGGGCGGGGTATAAATCCAAACTCTTCTCTCTTCTTCTAATCTCTTCTCTCTTTTAAAAAGGGAAAAGGAAAAGGGTCCCTTGCTCAAAAGCCAGTTGAATCCGACTCTAGGGTTGCGGTGCTCATCTCCGTTCCAAAGCCGAAGAGCCAGCGCTGCCCGAAGACGTTTCTGTGGTCATGTGGCCGGCACGACTAAACACCAAGGCACACGGAACGCTGTTACCTTCCCACCAAAGTGGTACCTATTGATCTACTTGCAATTTCTTGCTTTCGAACTGCTCGGTTGGCAGGAGTTGGAACTAGAGACAGGAGCTCACTCCGTCTTGCGGCACCCGGGTCTTGAACTGCTGAACTACTGACCTTCCACAGCCTGCAGTTCAGCGTCTTAACCACTTGAGCCACCACAGCTCCTTCTAAATACATGTATTTAAATATTTTAATGTTAATATTTTATACTCATTATTTGTGTTATGTTTTTACCTTATTGGTTTAAGTCGCCACAAGATCCTTCTGGTGAGTGATGACTTTAAAAAAATGTAAGAAACAAATAAAAGTGCTTTAATAATACCAAATATATGGGTAAATGAGTCATTGTGTAAAAAGGGTAAAGGTTTCCCTTGCTTGAAAGCCAGTCGAATTCGACTCTAGGGATGCAGTGCTCATCTCCGTTACCAAGCCGAAGAGCCAGCGCTGTCCAAAAACATTTCCGCCGGCATGACTAGATGCCAAGGCGCATAGAATGCTACAAAGGTAGAATACAGCTCTGGAAATTAAAGCCCTGGAATGTGGCAATCATAGGACTTAGACTGATGTAACTTTCCTTAGGAGTGCACTATTAGATGATGTAGATTTTTTGATAAATAGTTCAGTTAACCAGCAGGATACAATATGCATCCTGTTCTGGGTGGTGCACAGTTCCCCTTAAGGGTACATTTGAACTTTAGGGTGCTGTCTGACCCAATTCTGCTTGTGGGTACAGAAACAGAATACAATATGTGTGTACCCATGCATTTTCCCATGTGGGAAAGGTACAAAAAGCCACTCTTAACATGGGATGCCAGCCTCCAGGTAGGACCTGGGGATCCCCCAGAATTACAGTTCATCTCCAGACTACAGAGATCAGTTCCCATGGAGGAAATGGATGCTTTGGCGGGGGGACTCTATGGCAGTGTACCCCACTGAAGTCCCTCCCCTCCCCAGGCTCCACCCCCTAAAAAAACCCAGGAGTCCCCCAACCTGGAGTTGGCAACCCTAACCCCCACCCCACCCCCACTGGCAGCCAAGGGGGACCTGGCAACCCTGCTCCTACCTCACTCTCTCTCACAGAGCTGGGATATCCCTTCAAACTACAGGATTGTCTCTGCTGCAAAAAAAAAAAAAATCAGTCTGCAAAAAAGAACCACAGACTTGCACACAAGACATGACGATTTTATTTTGACAAAAGGCCCAAGGAAAGACAGGTAGGTTTAGGGACACCCGCCTTCAGTAAGACTCCATGAATGTGTCTGATCTTTTCTAAACTTTTCTAAACACTCATGGAACAAAACTACTTATCTGTCAGGTATTGCGTGTGCATTGTGTATCCTTTCAGCTGGTCTGCAGGCCAGGCCAGGCCAAGCTGTGATGCATACCCAGTTAAGACACCACCAATACACCACCCACACAGCCTATGGAATTTGGACGTGCTGCTAAGCCCACAAAGCTGCTTTGGACAGATAGCAGCTCAGTTTAAATTAGCCACGATGGGACTGCAAGGTTCTATCAGAGCTTGTTGTTATATCAAAGCTTGTTGATATAACAGTTAATTAATTCTCAGTCTTGGCTCTTTACTCATTTCCATTATCCTATTTAATGTAGAAGGGAGGCAAAATTGTTCCAGTCTAATGTAATATTTAATTCCTGCCTCCAGGGTTTTTTTTAAAAAAAGGTCCTAGGTATCAGAATAATATGCAACATGACCATCTCTCAGTTGAACAAATTCGGACAATACTGAGTTCTGCAGTACCCCAGTTTGTTTGAATCCAAGATCTGATTGTGAGATTTTTACTAGTTTTCGGGGGGGGGGGGGTTGCTAATAGCCATTTTGCAGTTATAATCATGTCAAGAATCATCCTTATCCAGAGGGATCATCCCTTATCAAGGGATGGTAATCCCTGTCATACAATAAATTTCTGTAAGAATCTTACACCAAAGCATATAAGATCAGTCTATTTTTCTCCATATTGCCCACATGCATATTGGTTTGTATAATACATCTTATTTAATGAATGCAGAGTTAAATACCAGTTATCAATGACCTCGTAAAAATTCTCTTATATTTATGCATATTATAGCAGCAGAAGAGGAGGAGAAACTAGTTTGCCATTCTTTTCTAGTACTGACTTCACCAATCATCTGTTGTCATTTTTTTGCTAACTTACATTTTGATGTTTCCCAAACTGGAGATAAGCAGCCATATGTGGCTGAAATAAGTCCCTTTTCTTTTTCAAACATGAATTAATACTGTTTGCCTCTTTAATTTGTACAGCTACCCTTGGTTTGCTTATTAGTCCATATAAATTAGTCCATATAAATTTTATTAGTCTGTATGAAGTGAGGGGTTGTGGCTCAGTGAAAGCGCATCTGGTTGGCATGCAGAAGGTGCCAGGTTCAATCTCCCCATCTCCCGTAGAAAGGACCAGGTAGTAGGCGATGTGTAAGACCTCAGCCTGAGACCCTGGAGAGCTGCTGCCAGTCTGAGTAGCAGACAATACTGACTTTGATGGACCAAGGGTCTGATTCAGTATAAGGCAGTTTCATGTGTTCAAATGCTGTGAATTCTTTTTGCCATCAATTTAATATTCGCCTTGTCAATTTTATTGGTACCTTTTTGAAAAGGAAAAGATTTCTGGGTGTGATCCTTTTTAAGGTTGTTATTTTCCCAAACCAAGGAAGTTGCGGTGCTGACCACCACCACCCCACCCAGGGGCCCTTGCACGAACGAGAGGGAATGTGCAGGCAAAACTCCCTCCCCAGCTTCTTAGCCTTGAAACCTCCAGGCTTCAGGGACTGCAGTCAGCTTGACCTTAAACTCTCCAAGAGAGAAGTGGGTATGGTTTTTGTAAGCCTCAAGCTTGAACCAATGTTTCTACAAAGACAAGAGGCTGGTGGGTAAGCCAACCTCTTGACACTCCCCACTGGCAACAGCCTCTGTCAGCGATTGGGTCATTTGAGACTGCTAAGCCTGTTCTGAGGAGTCCGTATCCTAGAAGTTCCTCCACCCAAGCTGTTTTAAAAAGTGGTACCCAGTAAATATGAATCAAATCTAATATTAAGGATTTGACTGGAGGACTTCCGGTGGCACCTGACGGTAATGGCCGCCTGAACTCTTCACTCCTCCGCACCTCCCCCCCTTCTTGCCCCCCTACTTCAATCCTACGGATTTTGACGATCACAGTTACATGGGGAAAAATGATCTGACTGACCCGCAACTGAATCTTTAAAAAACTAAAACAGGACGAGCGCCGGGAGACCAGCAATCTCCTTCTCTCCAGTCGGGCCTACAAGACCTCAAGATCCACAACATAGCGAAAGGAAGTACAGGAGCTGATAAAGCAGCAACTCCAGTTACAACGGCAGAGCTAACATCAGCCTTGAACAATTTGGAAAGCCTTTTTACGAGCATCTAGATGTTATGTAAAAGAACCTGACAGAACAAAAAAAAAAGTAGCTGAAAGAGCGATGACCAACAGCCTGGCAAATCAGTCTGATATACAACAAATGCAAGTAACAGATGATATACTCGCTGAAAGGACCATGCGCTTAGACATGTCTCAACGACAAAATAACCTTAAACTGAGAGGGCTGGGGGAGAAGATGGGAGGAGGTCTACTGGCACTCGTATCCGGCTGGCTACTCCAACAAGTTGGTGTGGAACATGACATATCTCCAATAGTAACCAAAACATTTCGTCTAGGATCTCCCGCTATCCTAAAGACTCGACCATCTTGAGATGTCCTAATCACAATATTGGATCTTCGCTACAAGAAAAGAATCTTACAAACAGGGTGAAAAAATGGCTCTCTCAACTACAAAGGATCTGCTATAGAAGTCTGCCCTGATCTCCTGAAAGAAGCTTGCAAAAACAGCACGAACTTAAAACAGTAGCAAACAGCCTAATGGACACCAGCATTAAATACATCTGGACATCGCTGTTGGTGCTACAAGTAAAGTACAAGGGAAAATCACACAGAATCACAAACCCTGATGACGGCTCCAAGCTTCTCTGGACTCTAGACATCAAAGTCCCAATGGAACTGAACAAAAGATCTAATAAACAGAGACTTTCCTCCCCCTCACCACCTCTGCCGGAGCTGCGACAAACAAACCAGGAGACTCTATAAGACTGTTAAACTTTCTTAATAAGTTGGTGCAGATGCAGGAATCTTAGAAAGCCTTAATGGTCGTTTAGATTTTATGTAGACGTTAAGGTTTAGATTTAGATTACGTATTTTAGGGCTCCAGGTTAAATATTGGCAACTGGATAGGTGATTGGTGCCTGGCAGTTACAAGGTTATACAGGAGAGACGGGATGCCAAAACCACTTGCTTTCTCCTGATGTTATATTGTTTGAGAATGCCGTATAAAAACAGTAGTATTATTGAGTTATTGTCAAAGACACTTTGGTATATAAATAAGAAAGGGGCTGGGGGGGGGAGGGCGGGTGGAATGTTGGGGGTTTAAATAAGTCCTACCAGAGATAAGGCTTTTAGAAAAATATGCTGGGATAGACAATCTCTTAAAATGAGAACCCATCTGAGTCTTGAATTGGTTTTATAAGCTAATTAATTACATCATACTGATTGTTTTACAGTTTATTTAAGCTAACACATAGCTAACCTTTATAAGAGTTAATTCACCTACTGGTTGATTATTGATAACTTATCTAACTGCTTTATACCTTTTTATTGATTGTAGGAGATAAGAGAGGGGGAAATCTAACTCCAACAGAACAGATTTGAACCTAAATAACCTTACAAAAATCCGACAGTATCAGTGCTGATAACTACTTTAAGTGTTGGGCAACTATACCTATTCTGCACGCAATATATCTACTACACATGATGAAAGAAAAGACCAGGAACATAGAGGGGGATTTCCATAGCACAAACACATAGCTTCCCAAGACATTGCTGACAGTCGATTCTTGTGGGTTGATGCCATCTAGTGACCAATTCATAAACTGCTACTGCTAGACTTCTATCACACACTAGATTGCAGGATATTTACGTAAATAAGTTTACATACTTTATATCGGCCTATATACTTTTATACTGACTACTTTCTGCTCCTGGGCACCTTTACAGGAGCTCTGTGATACATTCACTTCTCTATATTTTTACCTCACAAGGGGGACATTCACAGTTGCACTGATGGGCTTCATTTAACGGAAGCTCACATTGGTATCTCAGTAAAATAAATGAATTACTACTTTCCTATCTCTCTAGTGACATAATGGACACAGGTATTAAACTTATTACATCCAACGTACGTAGCTTGAACAACAATATCAAATGGAAACGAATTCTTACAAATATAGTTTTATTACAGGAGACACATCTCAAAAGGACAGAACTCACTGCATTTCAATCCAACAAGTTTCAAGCACAATATCTCACATCAGGTACTTAAAAATCATGTGGGGTAGCAATTCTTATTGTTCAGAACCTTCCAAACTGCAGGACCCTGGTGGCAAGTATCTTTTCCTTAAGGGGAAAATTGATGACCACCTAATGACCATTGCTACAATGTATGCGCCCAATAATGGGCAATTGAGCTTCATAGGAGGGACACTTGCAAAACTGCGTGGCTTTGCAGAGGGTGACATCATTATAGGGGGAGATGTCAATTTTATAATGGACAATATTCTAGACAGATCATATCAGAATTCCAATACTAGACAGTCTAAAAAAACTCTTCACTAAATTGGTATCACTGATAAAAGAACACGATCTGTCCGACATTTGGCACACCACACACCCTAACGAAAGGGACTACACGTATTTCTCTGCACAACGTAATGTGCATACCAGAATTGACTATATATTGACCTCTTCATCTCTGCAAGATCGTATTCTATCAATTTCAATAGTACCATCTCCATGGTCAGACCATGCGTGGTTGGAATGCATGGTTTCAAAGGTCAACCAATCTAAGACTCAGACAATGGGCTCTTAACAGAACTTTATTAGAGAATCCAGATTTCAGACAAGAAATAGAGCAAGATATAAAACTTTATTTCAGAGATAACGACACAGAGGAAGTCTCCCCGACCATATGTTGGGACGCAATGAAGCCGGCTTTATGGGGTTAAATAATTTCCAAACCCTCCCATCTAAAAAAAACAGAAACAACAATTAGAGAATGACATATTGCACAAGATTAAACAGCTAGAACAATGTCATAAGGAAACTGGATCTAAACAGAACCTGAAACAACTGAATTTAGAACGTAGGGCCCTCAGCATACTAGAAACCGCTAAGATTAAAAAAACAGTTAATCTTTACCAAGCAAAAATATTGGGTGAAGTCACCCCGAACATTAAATCTCTTGGCACACAAGATAAAAGACCTAAAGATATCCAAGCAGATTAAAGCACTCAAAAATGCAAAAGGTGAAATTGTTACAAACACCACCGATATACTAAAAGTACTGGGGGAATACTATACTGAATTATATGCAACAAAGCCCACAAGTAATGACACCTTTCAAAAGATCATAGACGGGAGGGCAAGATGGCAGGGAGGGCACCTGCTGCAGCTGGTGGGCATCTGCTTCAAGGTCTCCGCAAGTGGTACTACAGTGCTGCCGGATTCAATAAGCTTGGTCTTATGAGAGATGATACAATCTATGAGGATGATGATGTGAAGGAACCACTAAAGAGGCTTCCCGAAGATGTGTATAATGCGAGATTATTTTGTATCAAGAGAGCACTAGATTTGAGCATGAGGCAACAAATTCTTCCCAAAGAACAGTGGGGAAAATATGAAGAGGAGAATTATTATCTGGAACCATACCTGAAAGAAGTCATTCGTGAAAGACTTGAAAAGGAGGCATGGGGAAAGAAGTAACTGATTGTAACTTTCTTGTGCAAATGCTTCCCTAAAGTTCTGGAAGAAGTCTCTTTAAATATCTGGGTGCTGAGAAATCTCACATAACGTTATGATCACTCAAGATTTTGTTCATCCAACTGAAACATTACTAAACCAGCTTGGAATCCTTTCTCCTAAATTTGCAAGGAATTGGTTCAAGTCCTTTTCGGCTACATTGTATGCTTGCGGGGTAATCTGTAATCTTCATTCCAGCTGTTTGAGTAATTCTTTTTGTCATAATACAGCTTTTTCCTGCAGCTGGGAGGGTAGATAAGCAACCAAATTTGCTGTTCTTGTTCCTGCTCTTCCGGCTCCCTTCTTTACAAGGGATACATCTGCACTGTGACTGCGCACAGTGTGTAACCCGTCGTGTCTACCCAAACAAATGGAATGGCACATTAATAGACCCTTTTGGAATGTTTGTGTTTCCTGCCAATCTTGAAATAAAATTGCCTCATTTAACCCTCCCCCCCCAAAAAAGATCATAGACAAATTTCCAGCCCACTCTAAATTAGATGACAGAGACTAGTTATGGAGGAACCCATTACAGAGAAAGAAGTTTTGGACAACATTAAACTGCTAAAAAATAAGAAATCCCTGGGACCGGAAGGCTTCCCCCCAGAGTATTACAAGGTATTTGCACCACAGATTACTGCACCACTAACAAAGGCATTCAATCATGTTCTAGACACGGGAATTATTCCCCCTCATGCCAGCAAGGGGAGCTGTGGAGCAAGAGCACAGACATTTCAGACTTTTCAATTTCCTGAGGGGTGGGGGGATGGGCCTGAACCTGGTCCAGGTCACATTTAGTAATCCATCTGAAATTACTTAAATATGAAATAATTTATATTTCAAACATATGCCATTAACAATTAATCACCTGGGGGTGTGGGTGTGAAAGAAAGAGGACACTGTGAGAAGTCATGAACTCTTTCACTGAGACAATTTGAGTAAAAACTTAATTTGTATATGGAAGGAAATACATCCCCCCCCCCCGTTTTCCACACAGTTACTGAGTGTGTAACTGACCCAAGGTCCCATAGTATATTTTGTGGGCATTTGAACGCCAGTCTCCCCAGTCTTAGACCAACACTCTAACAACTACACCACTAACATACTGGATACTCAGTATGAATCTCCACATGCATCTCACAATCCACAGTAAATCCACAGTAAACACTGGCTTCTCAGATACCCTGACCTCAAATTACAGGACCATCTGTTTGATTGAACAACAGAATCTCCTCACTTTCTATATTTGGTGAACCAGCTTTATCTCCCCCCCCATACAGATGCAGGGGGGGGGGGAGGCTGTTCCTGTATCTTCCATTTCCCTTTCTCTCAATCTTCAAGTCTCAGGATACCAAAATCACCTTAACCTCCAGCCTTTAAGCCACGGGCCTCTTCTCCCCCTGCCCCCCAACACACACAGCTAAAGAGAGAAACATTCCCATGTCCTCCATTTCTTCTTCTCTAAAGCTGCAAGTTCCAGGATAAGAAAATCACCTTAACACCCAGGACACTGTGTGTTTCAATTGCCACAGGGTGAGAGTAGGAGCTTTAGGCAGACCTTCCAAAGATCCCAAGGAAAAAATTAGGCAAGGCAGTGGAGGGGTGCTCCTGTGGGGCAAATGAAAGTCCCAAAGTCCCAGAGGAAGAAAGGGGAGTTGGTAGCCTCTGTACGGATGGAGAGGATGAGACGGCACACTTTAAGCCTAAACAGCTTCATGATGCTGTTGGCAGAGTGATTAACACAGCAATGGTACACAACCTGATTAAAGAGTAGATAAAGGTTTATTTAGGAATTAACATACTTGATAGGATATAGGAGAGACAGGTTCCTAACTACGTCTCTAGATGAGAGAGAGGGTAAGACTGACTGTGGCCCTTCCAAGAAGAAGGGGGAAATTGCCCTGAGATTAGTAAACTGGAGACAGACAAGGAATGACACTTGAGGGAAGATGCTGACCTCACTATCCTATCTAATTGACTTCTTGCTGCCCCCTGCAGGGTCTTCTTCTTTTCTTCTTTGTACACCAGACATTGCTCTTTCCAACAGATGCTACCTGGCAGCCCACAACCGAGGGCACTGCCCCCTCTGGGAAATCCTGGGGGTGAGAACTGCTGCCCCCCACCTCTGTTGTGGACTCTCCCACAGACCTCAGACTGAGAGGGAAGGAGGTTTCCCTCCCTCTTGTTCTTCACCTCTCTCTTGTTCTTCACCTCTCTCTTGACCCTGCTCTTTCAGCCTGAGGAGCAAATGCTAGCACGTCCTCCTTAGCTGATTTCCCTTTGCCTTATGAAAGGCGTGGCTTGTCCTGGGGCCAGCCCCTTTATAGGCTCCACCCCTCTGGAGCTTGCATGACGTCGAAGCAATTCCTGTAGGAAGCAGGGTGAAGTGAATCAGACTCAGGCAGCTCTTAACCAAGTGATTTCAACTTTATTTAACAAGAATGATCCAACAAAAAAAACCATAGGAGCCAGAGCTCCTTTTAAACATCCCGGGCTGGGGAAACCACACCCAGTAGAACGGTAGAAGAAGAGAAGAGGTTGGATTTATACCCCACCCTACACTACCGAAAGGTGTCTCAGAGCGGCTTACAAACTCCTCTCCCTTCCCCTCCCCACAACAGAGTCCCTGTGAGGTAGGTGGGGCTGAGAGAGCTCTTGACAGAAACTGCCCTTTTTCAAGGACAGCTCTTATCAGAACTATGGCTTGCCCAAGGTCATCCAGCCAGGTGCAAGTGGAGAAGTGGGGAATCAAACCCAGTTCTCCCAGATTAGAGTCCGCGCACTTAACCACTACACCAAACTGGTAAGAACCAATCATATTTACAGGATAACAACCAATGGGTTCGGTTCCCTCCAAGTATATTGCTCTGTTGGGATTGGTCTGCTGTGGGAAGCAGCCAATGGAAACTGTCAGTTCAGGATACTGGAGCTTCTATGGGACCAGGACTGAAGCTCAGTGCATAGTTCATAGTCCAACACACAACACAGGGATCCCCAACCTTTTTGAACCTGTGGGCATCTTTGGAATACTGACTGAAGGTGGTAGATACAAATACAAAATGGCTGCCACAGGAGGTGAAGCCAACCACAAAATATCAGAGCGAATCATAGAATCATAGAGTTGGAAGGGGCCATACAGACCATCTAGTCCAACCCCCTGCCCAATGCAGGACCAGCCTAAAGCTATGTATAACCCTCATAGTAACTCTACAGCATTTGAGGCAGAAGTTATGTTTGATGGTGGGGGAGGAAATCACACACTCTCTCTCTTGTGTGCATATATACACAGAAGGAGCCCAAGTGCAAGGGAGAAGAGGGGTAGTTTTAAAAGAAGGTAGAAAACTAAACCAACACTGTGGTGGAAGCTGTCTCTGAAACAACTGATTGGCTGTGTAGATCTTTAAAAGATTTCCAATGGCCAATCAGAAGCCCTGCTGGCAACAGCCGCACCTAGCCTCATCCGCTTTCTATAAACCCGTGGCAGATGCCATGAAAGGTGTTGGTGGTTGCCATGGCAACCATGGGCACCCCCCCCCTTGTGACCCTGGCTTTATTTATTTATTTATTAGATTTACAAGGAAACAGGCCCGTTATGGAAATAAATACAACGGCCTCTAGAAAGAGGCTCTGGGCAGGTGCCCCGGCCTTGGACACTCAGTGTCAATTTGCTGTGGCGACCTCAGCAGGGTATAATTACACTGAGTCCACCATTTTCTCCAGAGGAACGGATCTCTGCTACCTAAAGAACAGTTGTAATTCTGAGTGATCTCCAGCCCTCACCTGGAGATTGGCAACTATTGTTCCACAAAAGGGAATAGTTGGTTTGGAGGGTGGAGTCTATGGCTTTGTACCTGTCCGAGGTCCCACGCCTCCTGAAACCTCACCCTCTCCAGGCTCCATCCCTCACATCTCCAGGAATTTCCCACCTGGAGTTGGCAACCATATCTCCTTCCCAGCCAATCATCAACCTACCTTTATTTCCCCCTCACTCTTCAGCTTTCCACCCCACACACACACCTACAGCCTCTCCCGTGCTCTGAAGCTCTGACTGCTACGTCCCATTGGCTGTCATATGGGGGCCACCTCAACAGCATATAAGGATACAGAGCCCACCATTTTTTCCAGGGGAACTGATCTCTGCCATTTGGAAAGCAGTGGTAATTCTGAGGGATCTCCAGCCCTCACCTGGAGATTGGACACATTTTACCTCAGAACAGCAAACTGTTTAGAATGTTAGAGGCAAAGGCCAGTCAAGTCGCATATGCAAATGACCTCTGTGTTCCGAGGCAAAGACCAATGAGGCTGCATATGCAAATAACCTCTGTGTTCTGACTGGCTATGGGGGGGAGCGGAACAGCAAACTGTTTAGAATGTTGGAGGTAAGACTCAAGCAATGCAGCCAGTAGATAGGGACAGATTCTGAGTGACACCAACCAATTCCGGAGCGTGTGGAATGTTCTAGAAAAGTGCCACCACCATTTGGCTTTTATTTATAAGGGAGATACCCTGCCCTTCCTGCCGAGGCAGGCTCACATAAAAATGTTTAAAAACAGAATAAAATCATACACACAATTCTAAAGTGCTATACATAGATATTGCATATTAGACAGTGAAACAACAATTTCTGAGTATTATCCATAACAGGTGTCAGTCAGTAATTGTAATAGACTATTACTGGCTCAAAAGAGCTCATGTGGTTCAAGTGGAGGGGATTAGAAAGATTCATGGAGGATAAGTCTATCAACAGCTACTCACCATGACGACTTCAAGGGAGCCTCCCCATTCAGAGGTAGTCAACCTCTCAATCCCAGTGCCAGGAGGCAGCATCAGGGGAAGGCCTCGGCCTCTATGCGCTGTCGTTGGCTCTCTAGAGTAACTGGTTGGCCACTGTGTGAGGCAGGCTGCTGGACTAGATGGCCCACTGGTCTTTCAGCAGGGCTCTTCTTATGTTCTTAAAAACTGCTCCAAGTTAGAGAATGCAAAATCCAACCGGGAAGGAGACTGGTTTTATCCAAGAGCTCTTTCTAAAATGAAGGGGATGGGAAGCACCAAGGCAGGAAAGCCTGGGTGGAGGGAAGCTAAGTCTGTGCTCACCAACATCCTTACCAGCCACATCTCTATTGTTCCCCACAGGAAATCCTACACACCCACTTACTAGGGAGAAGGACTGTGATTCTCCGGAGCGTCATAAAAAACCCTTACAAACCACTGTGTGAATTTGGGTCATCCTGATAACCAGTGCTGTTTAACTGAACCTATTAGGGTTTGTTTCCTAAAGCATCAGCATTACTGTTATTTGCTCACATCAGCTGGATATGAGACAAAGAAAGGTATGTTGAACCAATTTTACAAGAGAGGTTATAGTATGAAATATGCATCTGGATGCAAAAACATGGTATAGGTAAAGTGCACACACCCTTACAGCTGGAGTTTCCATCAGCTGTCCTGACTGTTCCTCACCTCAAGTGTTCCCTCTAAGCTGAGTTAGTGTGAGCTAGCTCACAGTTTTTTAGCCTCCAGCTCACAGATTGTTCTCTTAGCTCAGGAAGGATGGCTCCACAGCAAACTAATGTACGCAGCAGCCAAATCGCTCACTCACAACTTTAATGCCAGTAGCTCACAAGGTAGAATTTTTGCTCACAAGACACTACAGCTTAGAGAAAACATTGCTCAAGACCCAAAGTTCCCATCTCCACCTCTTCCCAGGCCCCCTTTTCCATTTGTCATGCCAGGGCTCTTGTTGTAGAAAAAGCCCAGCAGGAACTCATTAGCATAATAGGCCACACCCAGCAGCAAAACTCATTAGCATATTAGGCCACACCCTGACAGCGCCGCTCATTAGCACATTAGGCCACACCCCCATGTTACCAGAAGTGTGGTAATCCAGCCACACCCATCTTTCCCTTCTTATTCTGTTTACCTTGTTTGTTGTTAAAACCCAGGGCATTTTTAATAGCAGGAACACCTTTGCATGTTAGGCCACACACCCCTAATGTAGCCAATCCTAATGAGAGTCTGCTGTTGGGTGTGGCCTATTATGCTAATGAGTTCCTGCTGGGCGTGGCCAACTCAGGAGCCAGCCGGAACTCCGTTCCTGTGCGTTCCTGCCCAAAAATAGCCCTGGTCACGCCTACTTTTCTGTGTCGTTCCTAAAGGCAACCTGTACCTATGTTGTATTTCCTGTCAGTCTTGGCATGTTCCACAGAACAAGGTCTTGGAGCCAGCAGAGCAGTCACTGCTGGCCTCCCCAACACTTGGAACACTGTTAGTAGCCAGGTACATTGGCTTTCAGGTCAGGCCTTTTGCTAGGGACCAGCCTTCTACAACCTCTTATTTTTATATTCATTTATTTAGTGCCCTCAAGTTGCAGCTGACTTATGGTGACCCTGTAGGATTTTCAAGGCAAGAGACGTTCAAAGGTGGTTTGCCATTGCCTGCCTCTGCATACCGTTGACTTTATTGGTGGTCTCCTCCCATCCAAATACCCACCCTACTTAGCTTCCCAGAGGTGACCAGCTCTTCCTAGCCTTTAATAAAATCGCAGACAACAGTGCGCCTACTTTAGATTTCCACCAGAGGTCAGTATAATGCTGCAGGCTGTCCTTCATGCCACCCTCGCCTGAACATCAAGAGACACCCCCCCCACACTACCACCACCACACACACACACACATAAAATAATACACTTGGGCCATGGACAAAAAGGACAGAAGCAGGAAGTCTGCAGCATCCAAAACAGGACAGGCATTTTTCACAGCCCCCCACCCCCCAGTCTTTCTACCCTGGAGTCTGCTTTCTAGAGACTGAGGAAGTCTAAACTCAACAAAGGCTATGTCCTTAAGATAATAAATGGTTTAGGATGTCCCGTGTGTCTCCCCGCCATCCCCCAGTTGTGTGGCTTTTACATTTCTTCATAGGTTTTTAATTTATATTACATTTATTAATTATAGTTAATGATGTATTTGAAAAAACGTATGGCGATCCTAAAAGACGTATGGTCAATCCTAAAAGAAATCAACCCTGACTGTTCCCTGGAAGGCCAGATAATGAAACTGAAGCTCAAATACTTTGGCCACCAAATGAGAAGGGAGCACTCAATGGAGAAAACCCTGATGCTGGGAAAGATTGAAGGTCAAAGAAGACGGGGACGGCAAAGGGTGAGATGATTGGACAGTGTCATCGACGCAACAAACATGAAATTGAGCCAACTTCAGAGGACAGCGGAAGACAGGAGGGCCTGGCGGGAGATGGTCCATGGGGTCGCGAAGAGTCGGACTCGACTGTGCGACTGAACAACAACAACAATGGCATGTTTTCAATCACATGAAACAATTTTAAAGGAAGAAGGGGGGGTAAACTAAGCAACAGCATTTTAAATATAGGGTCAATTGAGAAATGTGAGGAAGATCTCTCTCCCACCCTTCTTCCTTCGTTGACAAGGTGTGGCTCAGTGGTAGAGTATTGGCCCTGGCATACAGAAGGTCCCAGGTTCGATTCCCCGGCACCTTCAGTGAAAGAATCCAGTAATGGGAAAGACTGAGACCCTGGGCGGGCAGCGACCTTGATGGGCCAAGGGTCTGGTGCCCTAGAAGGGCATGGGCAGGGTGCTGCATGGGCAAGACGGGTGTGGCTGGCCGGTCTCTCCCCGGGGTCTCCTCCCCCAGAAGGAAGAAGTTGCCTCCGCCTCCTGCTTGCAAGAACTGGCAGGCTGTTCTTCTATTGGAAACGCACCCCTTGGCCTTTTGCCCTGAGCGGTGGCTAAGCTCTGTAGGGACAGGCCTGACTTTGCGGGCTGGCTTCCTCGGCCCACCCCTGCAAGGGAAGGGGGCTGCGGGATGTACTAAAAGGAAGGACAGGATTGCCCATTGGAAACAATGGGAGACGCTGGAAGGCCCATTGGAAACAATGGGAGCCAGGAATGCCAATTGACTTGCATGGGCTCCAGCTGCCCCGGCAAAGACCGCCAAGCGGAGCCCTTCCCCCCAGGGGCCTGCGCAGGTCTCCCGCGCCCGGCTTGCCTGGACAGCTGGATCCCTCCAGCTCCTGAGGCGCC
This sequence comes from Gekko japonicus, assembly GCF_001447785.1. NCBI lineage: Eukaryota > Metazoa > Chordata > Lepidosauria > Squamata > Gekkonidae > Gekko > Gekko japonicus. The sequence goes on from NW_015171520.1 coordinate 466,444, forward strand.
CTCTCCAGCTCCGCAGCCCCCTTCGCCCCGGCCGCCCAAAGGCACCTTGGCAGGGCAGAGAGAGCACCGAAGCGCCGGCTGCGGCTCCCAGCCGTCCTATGGCCAGAGACGGCGGCTCCCTCTCTGGGCTTGGCGGCACCTCGGAAACCTGCTTGCCGACAACCCTCTGCTGCGGCGGGAGCCGGCCTCCCCAGCCAGGCCAGGCCCAGGGCGGGGGTAGAGACGAAGGCCTTTCTCCTCCTCCGCAGACGGCAGCAGGGCTTAGTCGGAATCAGGAGCGCCCCTGAGCTGGTGCAAAGGAGTGTTTCCCCTCACCCCAGCCGGCCTCCCGAGCTTCTCTGGGTTATAACAGAAGCAGCAGGGCCAGACCAGAAGGCAGGAAGCCAGTCGCCCTACCCCCAAGGCGTCTCCCGCCCGTCTTTTTCAACACAAACATCTTAACGGCAGCGAATCTTACAGTCCAGCGGCCAGGATCCCGCCACGGTCCCCCCCCCACCACCATCTTGGCTCTCTGTTGGGTGTTACAAGTTAAAACACTTCAGTATTTACTGGGTTAATGATGTTTGTTAAGTCACATGTTTGTTTGTAACCAATCTATTTAGACAATAGGATGCCCGGGAACTTCGGAGCTAGTTTGCTACTCTGATTGGAAACCAAGGTGTCAAGTATTAGCACTTTATGGCTTCTCTTCCCGTGCTGTGTTCTCTGTTCTGACCTGAGGAGAAGACGCCATTCGGCCATTCCAGTTTTTAGCTGCAAGGATGTAGGGATATGGCTCTTTGTTATTTTCATATCCTGTGTACCTTTTCCCCATGTTAGGTTATAGTAAACTTTTATATTTTGAACACACCATGGACTCAGTCTCTTTAATACTCTGCTGATTTACTCAAAAAGAATCCCAACGCTCTCAGATGATTCGGGCAGTGGAGAGACCAGGAGGGCTCCGCACTTCCCCCTGGCGGCTGCTTGGGCAGGGAGCACGCCAAGGCGCCGGGTTCTGCGATCCAGCCGCAGGGGGGCGCTGTTACCACACGCCTCCTCCGCGGCGCGGCCACCCCCCGCAAGGCTCTGCGGGCAGCGGGAAGGCAGGCGCTTAACCGGCCACCCGAGCCCTGCTGCCTCCTTCTCCTCCCCTCCCCCGGTCCTGGCACTTGCTGAGGCCGGCGGAAAACTCTCGGCTTCTTCAGCGCTGCCTCTGCTGACCTCGGCCTCTGCTGACCTCGTCCCTCCGCTCGACCTTTGCCTAGTCCGCCAGGCGATCGGACGGAGAGATGGGCACAGGCAGGTGATGCTCCAGACCAAACCCCTGTGCCCCCGTCGAGCCCGAGCCCAACTGTCTCCGGCGGAGCGGGGCGCAGAGGCTGTTTGCGGAAACTCCCAAGGCCTCGTCCAGCAAGACCCAGCAGGGCTCTCGGGCGCCTTCTTCTTTTAGGACGCAAAACCAGGGCGGGAGGGAGTTCCACGCGTGAGATCTTCAGGTGCTGGATCGTTTCCGAGGGGAGCCGTGCTGGTCTGCAGCAGAACCCCTGGAGAGACTCGAGTCCAGGGCCAGGGGCACCGTCGAGATCCACAAGAGCTCCCGGGTAGGAGGTTTCTAGCCTCAACGTTCCCTTGAGCTGATTCCCCCCAAAATCTTGTGGGTCTCGAAGATTGCGCCCGGATTCGAATCCAGCCTCCTGGAGCTGACCCGCGTGTCTCCGTCCTACTGAAGCCCGCGCGCGTGTTGACTCGGAACTTCCAGCCCCGCTGCGGACTCGCCCCGGTCGTGAAGGGAACACTCCTCAAGCCGCGGATCGTGTCCTTCTTTAGCTCTTTCTCCTGCTGCTCAGCTTTCCTTACGCGCTCCTTCAAGCCGATTCTCTGGTGCTGGCTGATTTCACAGCTCCACCCTCACTCCCCCACCCACCCACAGTCAGGCGGTTGGGATTGCGCAGCCACACGCCTGCGTCGGCTCTAGGACGCGCACACCCTGCCGAAAGCAGCAGCAGCAGCAGCCCTTCCGCAGAAGCCAAGTGTTAAAACAGAACGGCGGGTCTCTCTCGTTGCCCTCCCGCCTCCAAGTCCAAAGCCTCCACGTCCAATTCCCTCTCGGCTCCTCCCCGGCGCAGAACCGAAAGGGCCCCATGTAGAGATCAGAACGTCTCTCCACAAACGCGGACCCGGAGTCGAAATTGCACCCTCAGCGGTTGAGAAAACCAGCGCCCTTCGAGTTGGCTTGAGCAGCAGACAGCTGGTGGCAATGAGAAGGCGGACAGAGGAAGAAGAAGAGATTGGATTCACCACCCAAAGGTGTCTCAGAGCGGTTTACAATCTCCTTTCCCCTCCCCACAACAGACACCCTGTGAGGTGGGTGGGGCTGAGAGAGCTCTTGACAGAAACGGCTTTTTTCAGTGACAGCTCCTATCGGAACTACGGCTTGCCCAAGGCCATCCAGCCAGCTGCAAGTGGAGGAGTGGGGAATCAAACCCGGTTCTCCCAGGTTAGAGTCCGCGCACTTAACCCACTACACCAAACTGGCAAGAGTCCAAGTAGCGCCTGAAGGACTAAAGACATTTGTGGCGGGGCAGGAGCGCTCCTATCCTGAGTCTACAGCTCACTACTTCTTCTTTGAGCACGTTGAGGAGCGACTCAGGACAGCTCCTGCCCCGCCACGAATGCTGTTAGTCCTTCAGGCGTTATTGAAAGGCGGAGAAATTAATTTTCCCTTCCTAGTCTCAGTGGCTACAACGGCCGTGGAGACGCATTTCATTCGCCTGGCCTGGGGGGGGGGGGTGTCCCCAGAGCACCCGCATCAAACTGTCAGAGCCAGAAGGGCAAAAGAGAAGGGCGGTACTCACCCCCATGGCTGCTGCGACTGCGAGCCAGCCAAGAGACGGCTCCGGGCTTCCTCCCCGGCCGAGTGTGCAGCGAGCTGAGCTTAGCACAACTAAAAGTACTTCACGAGAACCGCCGAGGTGGCACATTTTGAGGCACGCACTCATTTGGAGAAGCAGAAAGGGGAACATACCCCAGTATTACAAACTCTGCACTGTATATAACAATATAGCTTTTATCAGTATCCTCATAACAAGAGTTTTTAGTCGATATATATTTATTAGTAACGATTTTTTAAGTGCTTTTGGATTTAGGCGTCAATGTAGTTAGAATTTTTTAAAGCAAAGTGTTTTACTGTTTGGTATTTATACTCTGCTTGGTTTTGGTATTTTTGATGCAGTATTAAAATCTTTAATTAAATTTTTTTTAAAAAGAAGAAGAAGCAGAAAGGGGAGCCTCCCAGCTCAGGACACCACTGCCGAAAAACCCACTCCCCCCTCCTCTCTCGCTTCAGAGAAAACATGTCCCCCGTCTCCCACCTACACATTGTTGGGGAGAGAATCTCCGTCCCGGAATAAAGCTCTCTTTCGCTTTAGTGTGTGTGTGTGTTATCTGGGGAGTTTCTGAGACCAAACCCAGGTACAGCTTGGTTACCTCCCTGTGCCAAGGCTGAGCCAGCCTGGGCAAACATTTCTGGTATGTATTTACTTAGTAAAGGGGTGATGCTCCCTTGTTCCTCTTGCCAGCCCTGTAGCTTGCTATGCTTTCCAGATTTAACAGTAATATGAATCCTGACTGAGCAGGTCTGCCTCCTGCCAAAAGAGCTGCAGCAATACTGGATGAAGCAACAATCCTAGTCATGTTCTACCACTAACACTCTGCAGGCTCTGACAGATCAGGGAAGTTCTTAAAACCCCTTTGTTTTGTAACAGAGATGATATTTTACACTCGAATGTGCACTCTGTGTACACCGGTTTGGTGTAGTGGTTAAGTGTGCAAACTCTAATCTGGGAGAACCGGGTTTGATTCCCCACTCCTCCACTTACACCTGCTGGATGACCTTGGGCAAGCCATAGTTCTGTCAGAGCTATTCTTGAAAAAGAGCAGTTTCTGTTAATAGCTCTCTCAGCTCCACCCACCTCACAGGGTGTCTGTTGTGGGGAGGGGAAGGGAAAGAAGTTTGTAAGCCACTCTGAGACTCCCTTGGGTAGTGAAGGGCGGGGTATAAATCCAATCTCTCCTCTTCTTCTACTGTGCTGCCTGCCCTTCCTAGCTTCTCGTGAGTAAACCTTTACTTCTGTTGAAAATCCCAGAGGAATGTTTGGGAGCTAATCTGGTCCAGTTCCCTTTCTGGTTGGCACTGCAAGTCCCATCGTTGTCATCTGGAAGCTGGCGGTCAATTCTGAGACTCCTGGTTTTATTTTCTGATGAGTTAGGCCCATCACAGACAACCTTAGCTTCCACTGCAAAAGGCAGGGAGGTGTGGGGGGTGCAATCAGGCCCAGAGCGGAGCAGGACCAGGCCGTCTCCCCTCCCTAGGCCAAAACTGACTCTTTCAGTGCTTGAAAGGGTGCACAGAGGGAGGACAAGGTCACCTGGTCATAACCTCTGCAGCATTTTTAAATGGCCAAATCATTCTCTAAAGTGGTGTCATGAGCCCCCAGTCAGACCTTGTGGCTGCCACAATATCTAGTTTGGCTAATTTCTTTTGTAGGTATCTGGTGAGGACAGGAGCTGCGGTGAGTCAAATGGTTAAGATGCTGAACTGCAGGCTGGAAGGTCTGTAGTTCAGCAGTTCGAGACCCAAGTGCCGCATGACGGAGTGAGCTCCTGCCTACCTAGCAGTTGGAAAGCAAGAAACTGCAAGTAGATAAATAGGTACCGCTTCAGTGGGAAGGTCACAGCGTTCCGTGCACCTCGGCATCTAGTCATGCCGGCCACATGACCACGGACAGCGCTGGCTCATCGGCTTTGAAACGGAGATGAGCACCGGAACCCTAGAGTCGGATTTGACTGGCTTTCGAGCAAAGGAAACCTTTACCTTTACCTAGTGAGGACAGAAGAGAGGAGAGGAAAAGAAGGTAAGCCAGTTTGGCTCCCATGGGGGAAAAAGGTGGGACATAAATGAAGTAAAATAATCTAAATAAATAGGATACAAATTGTCCTACGCAATGTGTCTAACACATGTGCAATGCAGCCATGCTTCGCGCTGCATTTGTAACAGTAATACATGAATTATTGGGGGGCGGATAGTTACAAATAACCGGGTTTAAGTGCTGGGAAATGGAAAACTGCTGCAACAGATGAGTCCTCTTACACATTTCTAACTGTTTAAAAAAACAGGATGTAGCGGGTGGGAGTAAAGCCACTCATCTCTCTCACTTGTATCTCTCGCTTCCTCCAAAGAGCTCAGCTTGTAGAGCTTCCCCTCCTTTTTTTTTGTCCCCCACCAAACTTCTCTTGTGTAAGACTGAGAGTTAGTAAGGCCCTGTTCACACGGAGGATTTGTCATGTTAAAGATATGGATGATAGGCAGATTTTCCGGGCGTAATCACACCGCAACATCTGGGAAGTGTAGTGTACCCGTGGCTAACCCATGGCTTCTTGCCGAAGATACGGAGTAAAAAACTAGTACATATGATGTACTAGTTTCCAAAAAACACGGGGCAAGGGCGGGCGTCTGATCGCGTTTCCGCTGGAACCCCGTGGCATCTGCCACCTGCCCATGTCCCATCGCAAACCGGATGTTTGGGGTTTTTAAGTCTCCACAGGATGCGCACAAACACCCACCAGCACATGCGCACACTGTGGTGAGGGGAAAAAATTCCCATTTGCCATGGAAGCGGCAACTAGCGATTTCCAGTGTGATCGCACCACACCGCTTTTTTGTTGCGCTGCAGGATAGCCGTGCGATCGGCACCTTACTGCATAACCATGGGACCTCCACAGGACATGTGATCGGGCTGCCACGCGTTACTTTGCTCCGGGGCAAACACCCCCGCCTCACCCCCTCGTTTCCTGGCCCATGTGACCGGGGCCTAAATAGCGCAAAGTTATGATTGAATAGAAATTTCAGTTGAGGTCTCCTCCAGTTTGGGTCCAATACTCCACCCACCACACTAAGCTCTCACAATGGAGGGAAGTAAGCAATGGGTACCCCAGGGGTTCCCTTTGGGGACCAGGCCGACTGAACGGTTATCACTTACTGGAAGTGAGAGGTAAGCCACAGAGTGAGCTGATTTGAAAATGACATCAAATTATTCAGAATCATCAGGGGGGAAACAGAGTTTGTGGAATCACTGCCACAAAATGTGCTGATGGCCACTAGCTTAGGTGGTTTTTCAGAGGCGTCACTTAAATTCATCTGTGTTAGATCTATCAATGGCTGTTGGTTAGGTTACAGTGACTCTGTGGCATCTCTCTGTTCACCGTCAACATACCTCTGAGCGCCAATTGCTGGGGACCAACAATATGGGGTAGCTTCAACCCTCACTGCAGGAACATCTGGTTGGAACCAGTGAAGGAAACATGATGTTGGACTAGATGTGAACAATGTTTGATCAATAAGGGCTTTCCTTTCGTCTTAGAGCTACCTTGAAGATACCTATGACTGGTAAATAGCCCAACAAACTAGTATTGAGCATGCATGATTTATTTCTGATAAACGCAGACAGAGACCAATATTTACAGAAAGGCCTTCCTGCAAACAAAAGAGGAGCCCACATTACTTACACGATCAGTGGATTAGTTTTTCATTCTAGTACAAATGCCTGGGCAAGTTTGGCCAGTAAATGCTATTTCCTTTTCATTATGGGCAGTTGCTGGTTTGCGGGGTGGTGGTGGTGCTTGCATTGTTTTCTAATTCTGTAACCCTGGTCCTGTTGCATACTTTATTGAATGTTTGATGGTGTTTGGTGAATTTAAAAAAAATAATAATTCAAATCTGCTTTGAGTCTCAGCAAGGAGGCAATAAATCAATAAATAAAGGTTATGTCAGCTTGAACAAGGCATTATGACTGGAACATTTCTTCTTGCCCTATCTATGGCCCATCTCAAACTGCCTCTGTACTCTCTTTTAGTAACTGGTTGCGAATGGATTTTTCCTGTCATTTCAGAGGAGTTAGAAAGAAGCGCCGCCGCGGGGGTTGTTTTTTTTTTTTAACCCAAGTGTTCGCATGCTCTGTTGGGTGCTTGTGTGCATCCCATGGAGACTTGGGGGGGAAAAACTTTTCACGATGGGACATGGGCGGGCGCCGGATGCCACTGGAAACGTGATCAGATGCCCGCCCTTGCCCCGCAGTTTCCGGAAACTAATACCTCAGAGGTACTAGTTTTTTACCCCGCATCTTCGGCGGGAAGGCTCGGGTTCACTACGGGAGCGCTACGCTTCCCAGATGTGGCGGTGTGATCGCGCCCGGAAAATCCACCTATCTTCTGTCTCTGTAGCGTGGCTAATGCTCCGTGTGACCGCAGCCTTTGTTAGTCTGTTGCTGCAAAGCAGTAAGCCCAGTAGCACCTTTAAGACTAACAAACTTCCGTCTCTGTAGCATGGCTAATGCTCTGTGTGACCGCAGCCTTTGTTAGTCTGTTGCTGCAAAGCAGTAAGCCCAGTGGCACCTTTAAGACTAACAAACTTTATTGTAGCATAAGCTTTCAAGAAACACAGCTCTCTTCATCAGATGCATGGAAGATGAGAGCTGTTTCTCGAAAGCTTATGCTACAATAAAGTTAGTTAGTCTTAAAGGTGCCATTTCAGACAGACCCGTTTTAGTAAATGGCTACTAGCAGGATTTATTTACCTGTTCATACAAACCTGCTTGCATCAGGTTAGTGAAGCGTGGTTGAGCTGCTGTTGAGGGAAACTGCTTTTTTTCTGTTTTCTACCCCTTCATTGGGCTTCTGTATTGCTGTGTTGTGCTGTTTAAAATGTCCGTAGCACTTCCTACAATCCCACTTTTCCCTCATGCCCCTATTCATCCCGTGATCTTCTTCCGACTTTTATTTTAATGTTCTAACTTAACCACTATAGCAATCAACTTAGTATGTTTTAAAAATAGTCCGATGAAGATTGCACAGCAAAAAAGGGCATGTGTGGGGAAAACGGCACTGTTTGAAATGACCATAGCACTTCAGAGACTGCTCATTAACGGAAGGGAATTCACTGTATGAAACCCCCGTCTCTGTATTGCTTTAACTTGAAATTGGGCCAACAATGAATAATATCTGGCAATGTAAAAAGGGGCTACATATCACTTGGCTAAACAGCGCCCTCTATAGAGCCAGCTGAGAACGACCAGGCCTGCTTTCTTGGGACTATCGTTTCTCAGTTCTTTATGGTGAAGTTACCAATTAGGAGCTGGCTTGGAATAGCTGAGAAAAAAGAAAATAAGGTTAAACTGGACTGGACAACTGCCATTGAGTTTTTTTAAAAAAATGGATTGAAAGTTAGTCAGTGAAACTGTAAATAATGGATCTGCACACATCCATTGCCTACGGAGGTGTTTTTCAGGGGGGGGAATTAACACTGTCACGTATTCAAGTGTAATTTCACACACACACACACACACACACACACACACACACCCCCTTCCCCTGCTGCTTCTATTAGCCTTGGAAGGAGAGTGAAACACGCAGTATGTGCACTGTGGTTAGAATGTCAGACTAGGATGGGGGTCTCCAACGTGGTGCCTGTGAGTGCTGTGGCATCTGCAAACCCCTTTCCTGCTGCCCACCTAGTAGTTTTAGAAAGTGGGCATGGCCAGGTGGGGCTTTTTGAGTTTTTTTTTTAATGTTTATGGTATAATATTGACAGTGGCTGCCTGTAAAGCAAATAGCAGAGTGCAAACCTGTGCAAAAAGCAGAGTGATATTCTAAAAACCTGGTGGGACTTGATTCTGACTAAACATGACTGGGCTGTGTGGCTAAAACGCTTAATGCATCTAATTGGAACTTCTGTTGAAGTCATAAGATTATCCCTGGTTTAATATATTTTTGTATTCTGTGGAAACTGAGAATACCATCACTACATCAAATTTTGTTCATTTTTCAAAACCCATTTATGTTCTGTATCAAAATCTGGCAGAAACTTTCTCTTACAATACATATGTTCAAGGACCTCCCACGAGCACCAGCGGTGGTTGTGAAAAGTAACAGCCCAGGTTAAAAATGGCTGGGCCCATGAGAGAAGGAAGGCCTTGTGGAAAAGGAGCATCTTTCCCTTTTGCATGTGAAATGGATAACTGCCAGAGGAGGGCTTCAATACACACACTTTTGTATATACAAGAAAATATTTAAAACAATGTTAACTTTAAAAGATATCCCATTAAGCAGAGCTTCTGCCTGAAATGTTGAAGCGCTGCTGTCAAGAGTTCTGCATCACCTAACTCCCTGATGTTTTGTGATTGGCTCCACCTCCTGTGGCACCCATTTTGAGATTGCACCCACCATCCTCTGTCATAATCTCAAAGACAGCATCTCCTCTGGGCTTGATGAAACTTTCATCAAGCAAGACAATTCTCTCCTTACAAGTATTGAAGCAGGAATAAAACATTGCTTTTGTGACACCCTGTGGGAGATTTCTGACATGGACTTTAGTGATCTAGAATTACAGTCCATCTCTTCTTACAAACTTGGAAATCCAAAGCTTTAAAACAGATGGATTTCTAAGCAGGCCCTACCTGAGGCAGAAGACTCATAGAGAGAAAGGTTCTCCTCCAAGGTAGAGGCCTGTCTTGAGTGTGCAGAGTTAAAAGGAACAGGGCTCTGATACCTTTACCATTTATGAGGGATTTGGAGAGGTACCGCTTATCAGACATCAGTGATTAAGGTGTCTGCTGAAATTCCCACTTTATGTACAGTTATTAAATAGCACAGGCCTTCTTCTGCCAAGGCCCAGGCTTCCCAATTTCTTATTTACAAAGTTTATATCCCACCTTTTGGCTCAAGCAGACCATTACAAAAACCAATCATAAAAATCAGTTAAAATGAAATATAAAACACGTACAAACCCCAGCAATTCAGACACAGGGCAGGAAGATACCAGGTCATGGATAGAATGCCAAATGTGGCTTGCATGGCACAGAGGGATCTGTACTCCCCGGCAAACAGGGCAGACTAGGGGAAGGAAAGAGAGGCAGAGGCTCTCCTGCCCTGGCAACAGCTCAGCAGCTCTGCAAACTGGGGAGGCCCGAGGCAGAGGCTTTTCCCCTGCTCCCACCAAGAGTCATTGCAAACACACACGCAATCCAGACACAGGAGATGAGTGCCGAGATAAAATCAGCTCTCTCCAATGTGAATCCGCACCACGGAAAGTGTGGCTGGAATCTCTTTGAGCCTCACTTATATTCAAGGGCAGTGGCAGACAGAAAACGCACGAATTCTCCAGATCATGGGCAGAAGTCAAGGGTATGTTCTTGTGGTTGACAGAAATGGAACAGATGACTGAAGGGAGGTCTGCTCTGCTGCTCACCTCCTTTGCACATTTTAGGCATATTTCTCCCAGTCCTCTCTCCATAACAAAAGCCAGATAAACTGGAAGGAAAACTCTGAAGTTACCTTTAATGTGCCAAAATAAGGTAAACGAGGGGACGAGGTTAACTGGTTCCACCTGCTCCTCAGTTGTCCAGCTGGTTTAGTTCCAATTCTGTTGTGACAGGATGCGGCGAGGCTGTGCTCTGTTTTTCTGCACATTTCATCCCTTTAACTTTTATGTTATTCTATCTCTGTTATCTTGCTTATTTCATTCTAATTAATCTGCCCTTAGTTTGTTTTTATGTCTTATTGGTTGTACTCTGCTGTTTGTCCAAGTTAGCCTTGAGCTAGCCTTAACTATTAGTTTTCTACCATTTACCCTTATCTTTCCTCCCATTTTGTTTTGTTTTACAGATTCCTTTTTATATGCCTGCCTTTTAATCCATATTCACCACGGTGTCCTCCAAGCAATGCTGCACTAAAATCAAATTCACCCCTCTTTTTAATCCATGTTTTCCCCCCTATTCTGCACTAAAATCAAGTTCAACCTTCTTTTTACTCCAGGTTTCTCCCCCATTCTGCGTTACATTACCTCCCTTCAGTGGTCAGACCAGTTTCAGCCTGCTGTCGCCCCACAGGTTATTTGGATGCTGTTTTGCCATGGACTTAAATTGCCTCGACTCAAACACTGAGAAAATCCAGAGTGCCAGGCAAAAGTGGAAAGGACCACAGTGTCAAGATTTCCCCTTCCTTCCCCCTCCCTTCTCCCTCCTTTAGTTGGGTGGGGCAGGATCAGTGTAGGGCCTTGGTTTCATTCAGTTCCGTATTTGAAACAGTTGTTTCATCTTGGTTTTTTAGATTTGTTTTACCTGTAACTGTTTAACTCTTTTAAACTTTTGAACTGTTTTAATTGATCTTAACTAATAACCTATATGAAGGATTGTAAGGATTTTGATTGATTAGCTGAGGGCAACACTCTGCTTAGACTGCTTAAGCGGTCTGTGCACCTTGTGAGCTGTTTTGGCTAGCTGGAGTCTGGGGCTTCACCCTGCAGTCCTGTCTTAGAGGTGATTTATTGAGTGGTTAGGCTGCTATTAGTGGCTGAGTTGTAACGTGTATAACAGCACTCTATTTCTTCTACTCACTTTTACTCACCTCCCCCCTCCCAGTGTCGCTAATTACCCTGGGGAGTGAGGAGGAATAGCCTCCTGAGGAGGAGTGAATTAGCTCGGCCACTTTCAATTTGGAGTAGTTAGCTATATGTTGTGTGATAGGTGATTGAAACCACTGTGTTGAGTCACAGAGTTTTTATGGTAGATGTTTTAGATAAATAGATTATTTGATTCTTTGCTATATTTCATCCTTAGTATACCTTAGTGACATATTTTTGTTGTTTTTTCCTTTCTTTCTTTTGATAGATTTCAGTTGTAAGTGCCCTCTAGTCTAATGGGTCAAAACTAACATATCCATTTGGGGATACAGCAAACCCATATAGCAAACAAAGTAGGATGGATGCTTTCTTTACTCCCCAGCTGGTAACTAAGGTCCCTGCCACACGGCAGGAAAAAAACCCGGGCAAAGTGCGGCTTTTAAAAGCCGCACCAAAATACAGACGCCGCGGCGGGATCCCATGGATCCCCTGAGCTGCGGCGCTGTTGCTCCCCGGCACAATCAGATGCCGGGGAGGAAGCGACAGTCAGGAGGGGGAGGCTGCCGAACTGCGCATGTCTAAGCATGCACAGTTCGGCTAGGAGCCGGGGATGTGCCGGCGGAAGGACGTGCTGGCGATCCCACGGCCGGCCTTGGTGTGCCCTTTCCCGAAGAACCACCTAGGTAGGTGGTTTATTTTTGATGCGGGGTTTTGGGTGGAAGGGCTGGATCGGGAACGGGCGCGCCATGCTTCCCAGATGTTGCTGTGGGATCGTGCCCGTTTGCTGCACCCCCGATCCATCCCTCTCCTGGCCCAAAACCTCTCGTGTGACCGGGGCCTAAGTATAGATTCCAATGTTTAAATAACAGCCCTTAGTCCTTGACTCAATCTGTGAAGGAACCTCATCACTCAGTGGATGAGACGACAGGTATGAGACCAAAAAGGCAAAACTTTGATGCTGGCCCTAGCCCAGCTAAGTCCATATTAAATAACTGGCAGATCAGACTTTTCTTATACCTGATACTCTATAGAATATTTGTTTCAATGATACAATGAATTAGTAACAAGTTAGCCTGCCTACAATCTAAGAGAAATCTAGTTTCAACTATGGCCTTGCAAGGTAGAAAAGGTTCTAAGAGGGAGAAACACTTTGTTACCCAGCCAACTTAGTTGTCCAGCTGAATGCCGTAAGTGTAGCATTTTAGCAACAACAAAACACTAAACTGGTTGGTAGTAGACAAGCTCTCTGTGGTGTGTGATGTGCAATGGCCGTTTGTTTCCATCACCTGGTGCTGCATTCATTGTGTCAGACCCATCTTTCAATTGACTATCAGGGGTTCCAAAAGGTGAGCTAGACCTCCTGGAGAAGAGCAAGAGTCCAGTAGCAGCTTAAAGACTAACAAAATTTGTGGCAGGGTATGAGGCTTTTAGGGATGGGCACAAACCAGCTAATGAGCCAAAATTTGGCATAAACTTGGATCAGTTCAGCACCTTCCCTGAACGTTTACTGGCCCTTTGTTCAGTTCATCTGTTCCGGGCCATTTAAACAGTTGGTTTCACTTCCCCTGCTTTGAACAGGGGGAAGTGAAACAGACTGCTAAAATGGCTGCCAGCCATTGAACACTTCCTGGGCGATCCTCCCCAATTTTTCCCCTCACCATGGCAGGGAGAAAGGGGGAACCAAACTTGCCAGACCAGCTCGGTTCTGGTGGGGACCTTTTGGCTAAGTTCAAGGTTTGTCCTGAACCAAACCAGGTTTTTTAGGTTCGTGCCCATCTCTATGATCTTTCGCAAATCACTGCTTACTTCTTCAGATACAGCTAGAATGTGAGTCCATCTTTCTTGGAGAGTGATTTCAGATACCAAATGACAATGTCTCATGAAAGCTCATACCCTGCCACAAGTTTTGTTAGTCTTTAAGGTGCTACTGGACACTTGCTATTTTCTACTGCTACAGACAAACATGGCTACCCATCTTAATCTCCTGGAGAAGATGCAACTACTTGATAGCAATGACTGCTCACCCCTCTTTTTTCATCTGAACTGACAGCAGGGTTACCTTCTTTCTCACCCCAAATGGAAGTGCTCCCCATGGAGGTTTAGAAACTTTCCCTCCATTAGAATGACAACAAAACAAAGCAATATTCATATAATTTATTTTCCATGGCTAAAGTTCATTGACTGTCTCCCAGCATTATGTTTGTTGGACATCATTACTCCAGAAGAGTCGCCTGCCCCATGGAGCTAGGGAGAAACATACAAAGTCCCTAAACAGGGCATTCACAAATCTCTCAACAGTGAACCTCATTTGGCCCTACAGCTAGTGAAGGAATTGGGATGGAAGATGTGGAGAGCACACAGCCTTGTATTTCCATGTCTCTCTGGTTCCATGAAGGCTCTTAAAGCATAGCAGATCCTAACATAAGTGTTTGTGGCTAGTATAAAATCTCAACTGCATAGCTTTTGGCTTAGGCCCAAAAGTATAGGAGATGTATGAATGGTCTCTCACCTCACAGTCTCCACATGCAGGCTCCACTGGTACAGTCCAGGGGCAGCTTTACTACTTTCTGTAATCTAGTTTTAAAAATACCACCACCTGATCTTATGCATCAAGTTTCTTTCTATTTACTCACATGAACAAAGCCAAAGAGAGCATACTGTGAACAGACGGAGCTGACTAGAGGGGCTAGAGACTATTGTAAATAATTTTATTTAAGAACATAAGAGATGCCAATGTTGGATCAGGCCAAAGGCCCATCCAGTCCAACACTCTGTATCCCACAGTGGCCAGAAATACCAGTGCCATCAGGAGGTCCACCAGTGGGGCCAACTATTTATGTAAATACATACAAAATAGTATAAAAATATGAAAACAGTCACACATATAAAGCATCAGAAGTTAAATGGACATTTAGATTTTTTAAAAAATTATTTTAAAATTCATTTTTAAAAAGTTATTTATAAACATAAGGTCCAACTATTTTTAGATTAGAAAAAAAGTAATGGCACATACAAATCTGGACAACTTAAATTACTAAATAAAATTCTAAAGCAAAATTTGGATATAATTAAGGCCAGACAAATAAATACAATCACATTGTCATAATGCACAGCCCCACCACCCACGGAAGACGTCTGTCCAAGAAGAGTTACAAAGCCAACACTGGTTATTAGCAACTTTATACATTTCAAGCTAGTCTGACAGGAGAGAGATGTTGATGTATTGTTTTTATTGCTTTTTCTCTCAAACCCAAGCTGACTGAAAAAGCTACTCCTTTACAGACGACTCATGGAAAGATCCATATACACTTGTAAATGTTTTAGGTTTCTCTCAAGCAGCATGGACTGGTTTCCTGCATAGCCAGTGACGGATGTTGTCACAGTTTGTAGAACTGACCATATCATGACTCACGTACGCACACAAACCGGTACCTTTAACTTCAAACCTGCAACAGAATCAGCCCAGAGGTAAGTCAGGAGTCTTGTTCCATCACACATCAATACAGACAAAAAACCCTTGAATGATACAGTTGAGAGCCTTATTCCTCCATATTCCTTCCTTCTTCCTTCACACACTTTCTCACCTCTTCTGCTCCTCAAAAGCCCTCCCAAAATATCCAGCCATGGTTCATCAAATGCTTCTGACCACATCATTCGTAACAGCTGCCTGTTTGGGTTTTTTTTAACCTTTATTCCCTCTCCTTCTGGCCCTGAGACAATCCTATCAATGGTTCCAGTAATCCCATTCTGGGAAACCCATCCTGATTCATCTTGTATCAACTCTGACCATCAAAATAGTTCTGTCCTTCTTGATTCCCCCTCTTCCTTTAAAAAACAAAGTTGTTCTGTTCTTGGGCATGAACACTGAAAACGTGTGTCAAATATCCTATGCGTACAAATTGTTTACCCTCTTCCTCCTTAGAATGTATGCATGCGGACTCCCCCACTGCCTGGGGTTTAAGGAAAAATAGGCACAATTAATCCCCAACACACCCATTTTGTGAATTTTCCCACCAAATTATTCCCAATCCAGGTCTCACAGAAACTGACTGGCACAACACTGCCCTTTGCTGGTCTTCACCTGTTTCTCTCCGGCCACTCCTTTTCTGACTTCTGACCTCAAAAGTTTCTCACAGTTCCAGTTTCTTGTAGCCCCCTGAGCTGGTTCAGACAATATTCCACCTGGCTCACTCTCCTAATAACTACAGGGGTTACTCACATGACTAATGTGACATCGAAAGGAGGAGGGATTCCTGAGCAATTGTGCCTTCTTTTCCATGGGTAAGGACACTTGAAATATGTGGGGGGTTTTTGAACACTGGAGAACTGCCCTGAACATGCACCTTCTTCAGCAGTTACACCACTCACAGGAATGGCCCATTTTCATGAGCAATGAGCACAAGCTGCATTTATACTGGTCTGTCAAGGACAGTATTATCAACTCTGGCCCTGTTCATATGAGAGGTTTTGGGCCGGGAGAGGGACGGATCGGGGCCGCAGCAAATGGGCGCGATCCCACAGCAACATCTGGGAATCATGCTGCGCCCGTTCCCAATCCGCCCCTCCCGGCCAAAACCCGCACCAAAAAAGAACCGCCTACCTGGGTGGTTCATCCTGAAGGGCCGCGGCAAGTGCTGCCGTGGGATCGCCAGCGCATCCTTGCACCGGCGCATCCCCGGCTCCTGGCCGAACTGCGCATGTGTGAGCATGCGCAGTTTGCCAGCCTCCCCCTTCCCACCGTCGCTTTCTCCCCGGCATCTGATCGTGCCGGGGAGCGCCGCGCCACGGCTCAGGGGATCCATGGGATCCCACCCGGCGTCTCAACTTTGGTGCGGCTCAGAATTAGCCGCACTTCGCCCATCGCTTTTCCTGCCATGTGGCAGCAGCCCTCCAGGGTCTCAGGCAGAGGTCTGTCACAACACCTGATCCTTTTAAACTGGAGAGGCTGGGGATTGAACACTTGGGACCCTTTGCATGCCAGGCAGATGCTCTACCACTGAGTCACAGCCCCATCCTCTGGTTATTTGAAAGTGAGAGCGAGCAGTAGACTGCCTGCCATGGGGTTCTACCCTCCTTGCTCTGCATTCTCTGCCTGCCCCAATTTGTTCCACTACCATTCTGAAGCACATCACTTGCTCATTTCCTTCTAGCATCTGGTCTTTGTCTCAGCTTGAACATGCTAGTAAGCAGTGCTCTTCGTTCCTGTTTCCTTCTCTCACTGTTTGGTGCCCAGAAGTGTTAGATCATTCATCTCCCAGGTGTGCAAACTGGTTAACACAGGTCCCTTTCCCTTCATCAGAATGGGTATTAACCCCACTGCACAGAGCTCCTCCTCAAAATGTACTACCCGGGATATGTTTGACAGGGACAGAACCCCTCGTCCCCCCACTTCTGCTTGTGGGGAGGCAGCCAAGGCAATCCTCCCACACCTTGAGGAGCACTTTCAAACTGCAGCAGGGTTCTTAATACTCTCCGGGTTACGAAAGGGAATGAAAGAGCTGAGCATGTCTTCAGTACCCAACGCACCAGAAAATCATTGAGAGAAAGAGTATCGTGGAGATATGCAACAACTAGGATATGAAAAAGTCTTATGTCGGTCCCTACTTAAGTGAAATCACAATACCAAATGCCAGGGAGGGAAATGAAACACAAGCAGTGACAGCAGTGTCTCAACAAAGGTGTCCTGACAGTCTGCAACAACTCCCCTAAAATGTAACAGGATAGTAGGTAATGTGAGGGGAGATTAGAATAGTTTGTAAAGCAAGTGATTCATATTGTTTAAAAAGACACCTGCTCTTGGACATAGTCTTATGAGGGAGTTTTACTTGGGCTAGTTCCTGCAGAAACTATTGTTAGATCAACTAACCTAGTTTATCTCCAATATTGTTGACACAAAACTACCACATTTTCTCTCTCCTCTCAGCCTTTTAAGTGATCTGTGTGTTCCGTCTGGTGTTCGAGAAACATATGCTCAACTACTAGCTTTTGTATTTTCTATGCGATACTTCCCTCTTTTTACTTCTCCTTCCAGAATGTCGACAGTGCAACCTGACACCACCACCATTTTAAACGGTGTTATCTGCTCAGCCATTTTACAAGGAATATAAATGAGGCAAGGCCTCAAGATCATGGTCTGAAACATCTGTTTATTCCCACCTGCCTTTTTAAAATGTTCAGCCTCATGAACACTTCTGGAGAACTCAAAAGATTACATACAGGTTGTGTGTTACTTGGATGGTTCTGGATTTTGCTCTGGGCAACGCAGCTACCTGCAACCTCTTCCTAGCCTAAAGCAGTCATTTTAGACTTCCTGCTTTCCAGGAACAATTTTTTCATTGAATGCCTCCTGACAGCCCTCAGCAGCTGTTCATTTTAGCACCTAATCGGTTATGGTTGGAAAGTCGCCTGTCTGGTAAGCCTGCCCGCCACTGCAGATTCCAGGAAACCCAGGTGAACTTACAAGGGCTCCCCAGTTTGAAGGCCATTGATCTAAGAAAAGATTTCTACCTACAGACCATAATGAACCCAAGGCAGGGTCAATCATTAATTTCTTATGCATCTGAAAAAAAATGCAACTATTGTTCACTAGCATAAAGTTTCAGATATTTAAACATGCCAGAACCAAACTTGGCTGAGTTTTCTGCAACAAAAACATGCAGTAGTCCCGTTATTTCTATTTGGACTAATGTTCAAGAACTGATATGCAAGCAGGAAAAGTCTATCAGCATGCATAAAACACCAAAAAACTTCAAGTGAAATTTTGTGTGATTAACAAAAAATCCCTTTTAGAAAACCTATTTCTCTAAGCATACCCCAAATCTACTGACTTGTTCAGAAAATGACAACACTCACTGGGTAACGTCTGAACCATTTCGCCACTTCCAGGGCTCATCTTCTTTCTTCCTCTGAAGATCAATCCAGCACTCATGTCCCCCGCTATTTACTAAAGCCTTTAATTAAAAACAATCAGGTTTATTATCTTTCAAGATGCATTTATATGTTAATTATAATTATGCAGATTGCTGAAAAACTTTGCATTTTAAAATTTACTTCTATACAGCCTGTGTGACAGTATGTATTATCAATAAAATCTATCCCCTCAGCATTTAGCACTTTATTACCTGCAGTCAATTCTCTCTGCCGTTGCTGGCGCACAAAAGAATTTACTTATTCTCTAGGACATAATATAATTAGCCCGAGGAATTTATTGTTACAGGATACTATGAAGACCAGTGTTCAAATGTCTCTTCCCCAGTTTTGGATTATGCCAAACTCTGCACCAACTACTTTCTTAAAAGTCTTCTAGGGGAAGCCCCACAGTCACTTTTGCAGTTACAAAACCAAGAACTTTTAATTAGTGGCTCTGAATCAGAAATAAAAGGCCAGTGTCTTTGCCCCTAATGAAGCCAAGTGTGTTCCTGGCTAGCATAGCAGTACTCCAGCCATATCAATGGCTACTGAAGCATCTGAATTAGGGAAGGATGAACTCTATGAATGACTGGAGAAGAGATGCAATGGCCTGGAAAGAGGGGGGAAACACAGGGGTGTCTCTTCCCCTCCACACACATTTCTTCCAGGGATGTTTTCAGGTTTTCCATCGTAAAAATTGGGAAATTGTAGAGGAAAGAAAGAAAGAAAGAAAGAAAGAAAGAAAGAAAGAAAGAAAGAGAGAGAGAGAGAGAGAGAGAGAGAGAGAGAGAGAGAGAGAAAGAAAGAAAGGACATATACACAACATTGGCAGAGTGGAGGTGATTTATATGTGAATAATTTGGACAATGATTAATATGCTAGAATATGTTTAATAATAATGCATTATTAAAGAAATCAGTGTTTTCAATGTTATAAAGTTTAGCTACCCATTGTGACTGTATGGGAGAGCTTCTGACAGACTAATATACTTTCTTCTATTTACTAGAGAATTTGTTTTCTATTGTCCATTTCCCCCCTTACCTCCAGGGGTGTCAAACATACAACCCAAGGGACAGAACCAGCCTGTCCAGGTCTGTTATCTGGCCCATGAGCCAGGATGAAGAGGGTGGTGGCAGTGGTGGCAAGGGCAGAAAAAAGACCTGCGTAAAGTTGGCTGGCTGGAGGGTCCCCCCTTCCTCTCTCTCTCAGTTGGGCCTGGCTATGCATGTGGGGGGGGGATCACCTTCTCCTGTCAGAGGTGGGGGGGATCACCATCTCCCCATCAGTGCACATGTTTGCTGGGCCTCCCCCTTTGCTTCAGCAGCAGAAGCTGCCTCCTTCACCACTGCCCGCCCTCTCACTTTTTCTCCACTGCAATGCCAGAGAGGCAGCCCTTTGGAAAGAGGGGAAAAAGAAAGGAGGGAGAAAGTCATTACGTGTGAAGGTGGTGGTGGAGAGCTGCTGATAGGACCTGGCATGAGGGGAAGTGCAGGAATGGGAATGCCAGAGTGTATGGGGGTGGGTAATAAGGGACTGGAGGGAGGGGATCAGAAGGGAAGGGTTGAAGTGCATGCAATGGAGGGGCATGGTGGAAAATGCACTTGGGAAGTCATGGGAGGGGAGGAGAAATACAGCTGTTGGGGTGAGGGAAGGTGCTGAGTGTTTTGTTTGGGGAGTGGCATGCAAGAGCAGGGGTGTACTTGGAGGCTAAGATAAAACAGGAGTCTTGAGCTACCCTCAAAGAACTGAAGAGATTTTGTTGCATTGTTTTTATTTTCTAGGCATCTATACCTTGCTTTTCTCCCCAAATAGGGACACAAAAGAATTTACAAGTATCATTCTCCCCCTTTCATGTTTTTGTTCTCACCAAAAAAAACACCCTGATACAAAGTATGTTAAGATGAGAGAATGACTGGCCCAAAGTCACCCAGCAACTTCCATGGCAAAGGGGGGCTTATGAACCCGGGTCTCCCAGCTGTTAGTCCCCATGCTCAAACCTCAGCACCATGGGGTGTATGTGTGTGTCTTGGTGGAAGGTCAGGGCTCTAAGTGGGACTGAAGTGCTGGGAGAGGAGTGGTTCAGTGGGATCAGACTTGAGGTTTGGGGGAGAGGGGATTGGTGTGGATGAAGCACACAGGATGTTGGGGGGAAAGGGCTGATTTAGGAGTTCTGGTCATTGACACATGGCTGGTGAATCTGTGGTGGATTGAGGGCAATGGCTCCAGTTCTTTGGAGAGTTTATGTTATATGTGTATGTTGGCGGGAGGGGGAAGAAACCCTTCTTCACACACAAAAATGCTTCCAGGGTTGCAGAGAGAAAAAGTTGCTCATCTAGAGTAGTGGGGAAGTGTTTTCTCAAAGAGGGAAGAGGACCCCTGGGATTATTCCTGCAGAGAGGGGATTGACAGGCAAAGCTTCTCTAAAGTGGGAGGTGTACTCAAGGCAGATTACACATTGTGAGTCAGTACAGTCAACAAAATGGGACATTCACACTGCTCCCCACCTACCAACGAAAGGATACCACAAATCACAGATAGATGGAGGAGCAGTGTGATGCTGTATTGAATGGTAAGATTTCTGATGTCAGCATTAGATTTATCAGTTTTAGGGTCTGAATTACCCCCAATTTAAGGTTTTTGCTACATTCGGTTTAGGACAACGTACATCTGTGAACAGCTCTTTTTTGTAATTAATGTAAATAAATCAAAAGTAGAGTTTCATCTTAGATACACTCCTAAACAACATACTCAAGATTGTCATAGCACAGTTGTTGAGTCCAGATTGATGCAATAATTCAGAGCAAGAGGTGTCAGTTATCAAAGACTGTTAAATAAAAGAAATGCTGTAAGAGTGTTAATATTTTAAGCATGTTTATATTTTGGAAAAAAATAGTATCATTGATTGGGTCTGTCTGTGTTTTCTATAAACTTTATATCTCCAGTATCTGGCATTACATTTATGGCACACAAGGACCAGTTCGCCAAAGTGACATGTATGTCAGATCTGGCTCTTGTAACAAATGAGTTTGACACCTCTGGGATGGCAAACATTACAGGTACACATGCTGTGGTAGGCTGCAACAATCTGCAACTCTTTTGCAAGTACTGGGTATGCTTGCAATTTTTCTTTGAGAAAACAAAGATTTATACTAATTTCCATACATTTGCCAAACTACACAATTTTACATTATAAATGATGCATTTTGTGTTGTTCCGTTAAAGTTTAGGTTTGGTATGAAAGTACTGCATACATTTTAATCCCCCCACCCCCCAAAATGTCAATTTTTATCCAAAGAAGCCTTTTTCCTCCATGGCATCAAAATTTCTGGAGGGTTTATATCTATAGGTTGGAGTCTTGACTCTTTACAATGACAAGTACAAACCATCATTTTGGATTTAATCCAGACTCCCCACCCCTCAGTCACGCTTAGAGAAAGCACAGAAGACTGCAAATACAAAGGGATGTCCTTTTGTTCTTAACCACCACAAAGTTTTGTCCAGCAACCATGAACCACCACACATTTCCAGTCGCAAAACCTAAACAGCTTGGCTCTCTCACCCATTCTTGCTTAGAGTCAAGTGTCAACAAAGAAGCACCATAAGAAGAGCAGTTGGTCTGGCTGGAGTCCCAGTCCTGCTGCCCATGAGAGACAAAGTAACACGAAGTTTCCTTTTTAATCCAACCAAGCGGACAGCCATTCCACAGGTTCAGAGGAGCTTGCGATTGTGGTTTTTGTACTAAAAGAAGGAAACAAAAGGTGTTAAGATCCGCCACCATCTCCTGCTGCTGCTCTGAGGGGGTAACTACAGCATTTCTGAGGCTCATTTAGGCAGGGGAAGAAAGTAGAAAAGCTTTCTAAATTATTCGTTTAGGCTGGCTTCAGGATTTCTGCAAACCAGATTTCTGTCCTTTTGATCTTGGTGCAACACATGTTAGAGGGAGCTAATTTAAATGCTTAAAAGCCAGCAGATTATTCAGGAGCCCTTTTGTTTGTGGGCCATTTAATTTTGTTTCTAATTCCAAGGCCCAAGTAGCACAAGAAACTTTAAAAACATCAATGCATTTATAGTTTAACAGATACTGTCTGTTCTGTTATTCCAGGAAGACCTTTGCCTGGCGACACAAAGCACTGGTCCCCCTTCACGTCATCTGCAGATTTACAGTCTGAAAGGAGGGACAGTAGTAGTACTTGCAAATAGCAGTAGGATTGGACATATTCCATTAAACAGAATGGAAGAGAACAGAGATATGGTACTGCTCAGACTTCTTTCCTCCTATGCCCCATCCCTAGAAATATAAATAATAAGACCTCTGTTCTGTGCAAATATCTCGCAGAGCAAAATATAGACCTGGCTTGTGTGACCAAGACCTGGGTGCAGAAGGGTGAAACTGTCACCCTTAAGCAACTTGCCCCACCTGGGTTCTCGGTCCTGCAACAGTCCCAGATAATCAGGTGGGGGCGGGGGAGTGTCATTGCTCATCCGAGAATCATTTTCCTTTAGGGCGCTCCCTGCACCAAAAATTTCTGGTATTGAATGTGTCGGCCCGGCATGAGAGACCGAGGAGAGTTTGGCTATCTGGCTGGTGTACCGATTGCCTAATACATCAACAGATAACCCGGGTGGGCACTGGAGTACCCCAGGCTTTTCATCTTGGGAGACTTAAACGGCCATGTTGATGATGTGGCATCTTCTCAGGCCACGGACTTAGTGTCGTCCATGGAGTCATTGGGACTCTCCCAATTTATATCACCCCCCACACATCAAACAGGCCATACACTGGACTTGATTTTTGGGATGGGGATTAATGTGGAACTGGTGGCTGCTGAAGCTCTAAAGGTCTGACTCTACATGTCCGGCTGGGCATGCCAAATCCTCCCTGTTTAGGTGGCGAGTGCATTTATGCTCTCCTGTGGAGCCAAATGAACCCAGATCAGCTTCAGGCTGTTCTGTGGGATCCGATGCCCCCTGGGGAATCGTGCTGGTGCAGGATTGGTATTCCTGGCTCTCCAAAGCCATCAACAATATTCCCCCCCCCACGCACCCTCTTTGCCCTTGGACCAAAACTGCCCTGTGGTATACCTCGGAGCTTCGGAGGATGAAGCGAGAGCTGAGTCAGCTTAAGCGAGTGTGTCAGTGTACTCATGATGGAGTGGCAAGAACATCTTACAGATCATTTATGAAGGTCTGTGAGATGGCACTGAAGTCCACAAAGAGAGAGTTCTATGTGGCCTCCATTGCGTCAGTGAAGTCGCACCCAACCCAATTATTTATAACTATTCCGTCATTAACTTCTTTGTCACAAGGTAAACCAAACGCTAGTGAATTGGAGATAGGCTGTGAGGTTTTTGCGATATATTTTGCTGATAAAGTCTTCACTCCTCCAGGGCCTGCTGACCACCATTAATAGAGTAAAGGAACTGGAAGTCCCTTGTCCGTCTTCAGGTCCTATTTATTTATTTATTTATTACTTATTCAAATTTATACCCCGCCCTCCCCGCAAGCGGGCTCATATATTGGATCACTTCAGCCAGCTCTCTCAGGAAGATGTCGACAAGGTCCTGGCAGCTGTGAGACCAGCCACTTGCCTTCTTGACCCATGTCCATCCTGGCTGGTCAAGGCCTGTGGGGATACTATTTGGGTCTCCTGGGAGATGTCATTAATCTGTACCTCTCATCATGGACTTTCCCAGTGGGGTTAAAGGAGGCAGTAGTTTGTCCGCTCTTGAAGAAACCAACTTTGGACCCAATGGTCCTAGCCAACTACCGCTCAGTTTCAAATTTACTGTTTCTGGGTAAGGTAGTTGAGAGGACGGTGGTCAAGCAGCTCCAGGTTTTCTTGGATGACACATCTGTCCTCGACCCCTTCCAGTCCGGTTTCTGCCCTGGTCTTGGGATGGAGACAATGTTGGTCGCCCTTACAGATGACCTCCAGAGGCACCTGAATTGGGGAAGGTCTGTGCTGCTGCTGCTATTAGATATAACAGCAGTGTTCAATATAGTTGACTATGATCTTATGACCCACTGCCTCACCAACAGTGGGATTCAGAGGACTATCCTTCAATGGTTTTCCTCCTTTCTCTGATCAGGGACAGAGAGTGGAGCTTGGCGAGAGGATCTCCCTGCAACACCCACTTGAGTGTGGTGTGCCTCAGGGGGCGATCCTCTTGCCAATGTTGTTCAGCATCTACATGCGCCCCCTCGTCCAGTTGGCCTGAGGGTTTGGGATGTCACCAATATGTGGATGACACCCAACTCTGTTATTGGACAGTTGCCCGGACTCCACCTCAGAGAATCTGACCAGGGTGTTGGAGGCCATGGCTGGTTGGTTGCGGCAGAGTTGGTTGAAACCTAATCCAATGAAGACAGAGGTCCTCTACTGAGTTGGGGGGGGGGGGTTGAGGCGGGGATCGGGCTGTCCACCCTGGATGGTGTGCCACTTGTGCCAGCCCAGAAGGTGAGGAGCCTGGGAGTGATCCTGGATACTTCACTTTCCATGGAGGCGCAGGTCACTGAAGTTGCCAGGTCTACCATTTTCTGTCTTTGGCAGATCAGAAAATGGCCCCCACCTCTCCACCCAGGACTTGGCTACAGTGACCCATGCAATGGTAGCTTCCCAGCTTGATAACTGTAACTTGCTTTACACAGGCTTGTCCTTGAGTTTGATCCAGAAATGCCAGGTAGTGCAGAATGCAGCGGCATGCCTGCTGACAGCATCACTTGTGCGGCCATGCATCCAGCTGGTATTTGTGCCGCTTGCACTGACTACCAATTGAGTACTGATCTATTTCAAGGTGCTGGTATTAGCCATTAAAACCTTACGATGCCTGGGACCGACATATCTGAAGGACTGCCTTTCCCATATGTGCCCTGAAGAGCCTTGTGCTCACTGGATCAGCACCTACTGGTTATCCCCAGCGCAAAGGATGTCTGCCTAGTCCCGACCAGGGCCAGGGCTTTTTCTGTCCTGACGCTGGTTGGGTGGAATCAGCTCCCACTGGAGATCAGGGCCTTGCGGGACCTTTTATTGTTCCACAGAGCCTGTAAAATGGGCCTGTTCCGCCAGGTCTTCGGGTGAGGTGGTGGGCATCCATCTTAGTTGGCCCCCCTGCTTTAGTTCCCAATCTACTGAAATGTTCTGATTATATATAGCCTTAACAGTCTTATGTAAATGGCTGCTACCTCTGAATTTTACTGTTTTAATTATTTTAACGTAATGTAATTTTATTGAAATGAGTCTTTGACTCTGTTTGTTGCGATCTGCCCTGAGCCTGCTTGGGGAGGGTGGAATAAAAAGCCGAAAAATAAAATAATAATAATAATACAATGGAGGAATGAGGATGCAATGAAAAAGCAGGAACAGACTTGCAACAAGAGATTTAGTAGAAACTTTAGAAAAGTGTTTATCAATGCATTTAGGTCCAGATAAGAAACAGATTAAAAAAGCAACAACACAGCATCATGCAAGATAAATAATAGCAGAAGGCGATTAAGAACTCACCAGCCTGAATGATATTGCCAATGACTGAGCCCAGGAGCAACAAAAGTAATACAGTTATGATAATGATACTTTTCTTCTTGAACTTTTGACAAGCTTTAAAAAGAAAAGAAAAGAGAAAGGTATTTAAAAGCCAGAGATACATTTTCCCACCCAAGCCCCCAG
Organism: Gekko japonicus; assembly: GCF_001447785.1. Lineage (NCBI taxonomy): Eukaryota > Metazoa > Chordata > Lepidosauria > Squamata > Gekkonidae > Gekko > Gekko japonicus. The sequence goes on from NW_015171520.1 coordinate 492,450, forward strand.
GCTCTGCTATTGGCTGTCCTGAGGTTTGGGGTGAACAAGCTGTGACTGAATCCAGATGACTGAAGCCTTGGCAATGATTGGTTGGCCAACAAAAGCATGGGGCACTTTTAGAAACAGCCCTGCTAAAGAAAAAGCAAGTAGCAGGTTGGCACTGTTTCCAAGCAGGGAGACTCTCCTCAGCTTCTGTGACTCTCTCAAGTCTGCCTCAGATCCGAAGTCAGGAAAACTGGAGAATCTTGAAGGGCAGCCACTTCCCTGCTCGTCACTGTTGTGTTATGGGGACAGGGAAAGTGACTGCTGCAGCTGGAAGATCTTTGCAAAGCTATAAGACTAGGAAGCTTCCCAAACATCACTCAGTTGTGCTCAACGAATGCCCCCCCCCCAGCCTTCCTGGATGAACCCCCAGGGCCCTGGGACCTTAACAATGGCCATCTGGGAGCCTCAAGGGACAAAAAGGCAGACTTAAAATTGAAAGTACAGGTGCAGGAGTTTGTGTCCCAAGATGCAGAAGAACATCTCAGGGAAAATTTATAATGTTTGACTTTCAACACATCTAATACAGGCTACACAAATCTGTTTTCTCAACGATGAAATTTCACAAACGTTGCCACCTCCCACAGGGGAACTGGGGAGGGGGCTCTGATCCCGATTGGGATCCAGGAGTCTGGATCAGCACTCAAGTCCTCTGTTCCCCTTCTGCCTGATCTTAGGATGGAAGGGAGATGGAGCTGCAGGAGGTGGAGTTCAAATCCCTTTGGGGGCACACAGGAATTACAGTGGCCCATGTTTTAATAGCAGAACTGAACACTACTCCATTTTGATGTTTCTACTAATTAATGATCCATAATGAGTTGGATCTTAGGAACCAAGAGTGGAAGACACCCGCAGACTTTATCACACTCCCCTTCCTCAGTAGTTCTTTTGAAGCACCCCTCCCCCAAGTAATGCCCATGTTTGGGGGACCCACAGGGACCGAAAGCCATGGAGGATCAGAAGCTCTCATCAACACGTCTCCCTCTTGCACCAGCAGAAATATCATTGACGGGAACTGTGGTGATTCTGCCCCCCCCCCCCCTGCAGCCCTCTGTTCTGCATGGCTTTTTGCTCATCTAGGTTCTCTGACTTCGCTGCCTTTTTGGAGGCACCAAGCGGAGTATGGAAGATTTTGTGAGCTATTCAGATTATTCTAAGCCAATGTTCTGCTTGTGCCAAGGACAGCCAATCCTGAATTCAGGAACTTGAGTGGGACGGTGTTCTTTGAAATCTAGTTGGACTGTTTCTTCATTATACCTTAGGCAGAACAGTACGGCAAAGCTAAGTGAAACAGAATAAAGACCTGTGCAACCTTCCCCTGCCCCCCGCTTCTCCCAAGCAGTTGCTAGCCTTACCACATATGGAACCCTAAGGAATATGTTTACATTAAACAAAACAGGAGACACTTGGCTTTAAAACAATAAGTCTCAAATGCTGTAAGGAAGAAGTGTCACATTTGTCAAGATGTTCCCACTATACCTGACTGCCCCATGGTAGTATGTAAATGCTACCAATATTAACTGTGGAAAGAAATGTAAGCTACCAGTAATGAAGTTCTTAGAATTACACAACTGCACCCTAGTGCTCACCAAGTACAACTTCATGGGGTTTACCAAACAGTCAAGATTTCCTTTTGTTTTTGCCTGGAGTCTTTGGCTCCCCTCCATGGAAAGGCCAGTACCTCAACCTCAGTTGTGTCCTCAGCAAAGCAAGTTAAACTTACCACCCTGTCCTTTTGCATCCAAATGTTCATCAGGCTTGTCTGGCCCATTTTCTAGGGTACCACCATTCATAAGAGTTATCGTGACATCTGGTTCACCTTCAGTATGGTTATTATGCTCCATAAGCGCCACAGCCATCCTTTAAAGCGATACCTGCATTATAAATGGTTGAAAACATTTTCATTTCTACATTATTCATAGGGGCTTGATGCCCAACATTACTGAAGTCATTATATTTTGCACAGACTTTAGATGTTTGTTGACTTTTTCACAATATCAGTTTTAAAACATCTTATATTTTTAATTACTGTAAAGAAACACATGAAGCCTACTGAGGATATTTGCCCTGCCATGTAAACCACTGAAAAGTAAAGCAATATTCCTGCCACATTAACAATTTCACAAACCTCCCTGCTTGCATGGCAGCACTGGGATTGCTCCTTTTCAAAGCTGTTTGTATGAATCCTGCAAGCAGAAACAATTTGCACAAGATCATCTGCTCTGCTTCTGTCAGCTGTCATGGTGTGGATTTTCACCTCATTGAATGGGGAAGGGTGACTTCACATGCGCTGGCTGATCCCAGTTTACATTGTTCAGCTGAGCAGTTAATTGCAGGAATCTTTTTCTGACAACTGGAACAGACTCCAAAGTAATTCCCAAATTCTTATCTTTTGGGATCTTGCAGTTCATTTTAATCATATAAAACCCCTAAGAACACAGAATTTCAAAATACTAACCACTGAAAAGATATTACTTTAGTAATTTCTGGAAAAATCAGATTTTGTGGTACATGCTCAAAATCATCCACATTGAAAGCTTTCTGGTGTGCATTTCAGTGAATGCATGCAAACTGAAAGTCAACATGTCCTCAAACTGGGGTTGCAGTTATAATCTCACCTTGGAAGAGCTCTCCTAGGTCTATTTTTCACTAAGGCTGAATACACACATGCATAATGGTAGTTTCATGAAAACCAGATTGGACATTTATGCCTTGGAACACGGAGGGGCTTAAACCCCAAACCCCAGAATTCCTGTGAAGGGTAATCTTCACTACTTAGAACCAAATCATATACAAAAATAAGTTCTGCGTTCCAAACTTCACTGTCGATAAAGCTGAATCCAGCCACCTAAAGCATATCACATCCAAATGCATGTTAGCCCTTCTGCATCTCTCATCTTCCTACAGATTTTGAAAGACAGGGAGAACACCAGACCAACCTAAGGAGGCCTTGGGATTTCATCATTCCTGGCTCTCTGCCCCACAGCCAGGAAGCAAGACTCC
>NW_015171520.1:495525-498865 GCF_001447785.1 Gekko japonicus
CCCATGCCAGTTCCACCATCCTGTCCACTTTCCAACAAAGCAGAAGGGAAGAGTGGGCTGTTCTAGGGCTGGTTGGCAGAGCACAAGCCTCTTCATTCTATGGCTCTGCTTGTAAGCCTGGTTCAGGTAGGAACCATGCACAGGCCTTAATCGTTCTTCTGTGGAGCTGCAGGAAACATAAAGTGTCTGTTCATTGAGGACTGTGTGGCTCATGATTAAAAGCTGCTGTTCAGCATGTGTATTTGAAGAGGGAAATACGGAACAGAAAGGCAGGCAATATGCAGAGATGCTGGATCAGGGTTACCGCTCTTATATTCCAGCTCCATCAACACTAAACGATGACACTGCTCTTTCTTTACTACATTCTGTGGGGTAAAGCAAATCTGTGTTAACAGCCATTAAAGAAAATCCGGAGGTGTCTGAAGTGGTGAAAAACTAGTAGGATTGCAACATACCTGCACACATCTTGCCATGAGTTCACAGGCAGCACAACAAGAAGTGCCTGCAGGGAAAAGCACAGCCAACAGGGATACAGAGACTGAACTTACAGAGATGTGAGGAAGCACCTCTTGGGAGCTATTTCATTCAGTTTAATTTAACTGGGATCATATGATTGCTTCAACCCACATGCAAACTAATAAAGTGTGCATATCAACAAACATGAAATTGAGCAAACTTCAGAGGACAGGGGAAGACAGGAGGGCCTGGCGTGATCTAGTTCATGGGGTCGCGAAGAGTCGAACTTGACTGTGCAACTGAACAACAAAAATATTGAATGGGAATTCTAACACGCGTTATTGCTTGTAAAAACAGAGCTGAACATGTTACATAATCCCCCTCTTGAGATCTAGATTGAATTTTTGTCGGTTGGTTATACATTATGATAGGTTGAATTGTACATAGGATTGGGGAGTGTGGGTACAGGCTTTTGTTTAAACAAGGGGTTGTTGTTTTTTAATGGTATACTGTCAACAAGTTCCACAGTTTATAGTAGAGCAGCTATAGTTTTTAAATTGTTAGGCCAGAGATCCCAGGATCTCTCAGAAACTGGGCAAATACCACCATAGGTGTCTTAACCATATCAAACAGCTTGTAACAACATCTAAAGTAAGAGACATACAAGTCACAATAGGAATTAGAAAAATATACCTTGCAATTTTCTAATCATGAAGAGTCACCGAGGGGATTTTTCCATGTTTCCACTTTGGATCTTAAGAAGCAGCAAAGCTGCAAGTCAAGAACACAAATGGAGTGAAAACAGCAGTGAGACTGTGGAGGGAACAGGAACCAGTGATGACTCAACTTTGCCACTCTTAGTTCCAACTGCAGCTCCTGTGCTGGGCCTTTGCCAACACCCAGGAGGAACAATACAGAGGCCCACAGATGATTTGTCAAATGTGCATTTCCACCTGTAACAGCAGTAGGCTTACCAAACGCCGGCGGGGGAAATCTATTTCCTGGCAGGATGCGTGCCGCGGGGGACGGCTGTGCGCGCTGCACCCGCCGTCGCCAGGATGTGATGCTCCGCGTTACTCTGGCAACGGGGCTGTTTGGGTCCCGTTGCCAGAGTAACGCGGAGCGTCACATCCTGGCGACGGCGGGTGCAGCGCGCACAGCCGTCCCCCGCGGCACGCATCCTGCCAGGAAATAGATTTCCCCCGCCGGCGTTTGGTAAGCCTAGTTCAGGAGAGGGCGGTGAGCTGTCTGACTCCCCAAAGTTTCATGCTGGAATGAATGTGGTTAGTCTTCAAGGGGTCGCTATTGAGATCTCGGAAGTTAAGCAGGGTCAGCGCTGGCTAGTATTTGGAAGGGGGACTTCCAAGGAATACCAGGATCGTGATGCGGCGGCAGGCGATGGTGAGCCCGTTTCTGCACGCCTCTTGCCTTAAACCCTGTCGGGGTTGTCGTAAGTCAGATGTGACTGGACGGCCAAAAAAAAAAGTGGATGAGAGCCCCCCCCCCCCCCCCCCCCCTTGACGGGAAATCTGCGCTGGTGGCCACTAGGCTGAGAGTCGCGCCGGGGAAGCCTCCCCCTGTATGTGTCGCCCTGCGACGGCCTCTTCTTTGCCCCCAGCTTCGTACAGCCTGTTGGGTCCTGCGCTTTGGGCCGCTGCCGAGGGAGGGGGCGGGGCGTGTTTTTCGTGCAGCGTAAATGGCTCTACTCGGAGAGAGGCGTGCAGCGCCACCACTGGCAGCGCCCTGTTCTTGAGTCTGCCATTTCCGGCGCCATTCGTCATGTGTTCGTGCTCCGCCCTGCTGCATCGTAAGTCTAAGTAAACTGAGCTTCGCTGGGTGGAGAAAAGGCGCACTCTTCTGTTGCTGTCCGGCGTTTAGAGCAGTTTGTGTTAAAGGCTCAGGGTGTAACAGTGCCACCTGCTGTGAACCGAGTGTCACCTTGCAGCTAAAAGCAGCAGAACCGGGCCCACGAAAACATCAGCTAGAAGCAACTTTTGCGGTCCTATAATGGCACCCAGTGGAACCCTCTCCCGTCTCCTCTCTCTCCCAAGCTACGCTTGCTGCGCTCTTTCAGCTTAGGCGCCCAAAGGCATACTTACTTCACGCGAAGCGAGACGGGCGGAAGAATTAAAAAGGGATGGAGCGCCGCTGTCCCAGGGATGAGCAGAAGCACCACCCCCTATAGATGGGGGTGGTGGCAGAAGGGACACCGCCTCCCACTCCGCCCAGGAAGCCGGCTCCTCCCCTCAAAACAGACGAGAAGCAGCTCGCGGGAACAAACTATGTAAAAGCAAAAAAGGGCGGTCCCAGGCGAGCTTACAGTGGGGGGGCGGGGGGGGGCACAAAGCTCCTTCCAACTCGCAACTCCTAGCCCTGCTCCGCCGGGAGCTATTACTCGACTGCACAATCACCCGGGGCCCCTTCCACGCCTCCTTCCAGCCGAAGGGGTGACGCTTTCCTTACAACCCGCCCCTCCCCCGCTCCGAATTTTCGTCTCCCCTCGCCCGCTGCTTCCAGAAAAGCCCGAGACGACCCCCCCCCCCACAGACGCCCGGAAAAGGGCTGCGTGCATTCTCCCAGGCACACTGGCGTCACCGGGACGAACCGCCAGCACCCCCACTCTTTAGTAGAACCAAGTCGGCTTTCTCCACACCCCCACCAGGCCCGTTCCCTGCGCTCAACTTACACACGCGTCCAAGCAGCTCCCCTTCTCTCAGCTAAATGATTAGCCCTTCCTCATCCAGTTAGGAGGATGGACTTCTGCCAGCCAATCCGCGCGGTTGGCGAGATGACACGTCTGTCCCCTGATTGGAGGGCAGGAGATAACTGTTCCAGCCCTTCAAATGACAAAAACCCTTGATTTTTTTTTAATTTAATTTTTTTC
>NW_015171520.1:498927-499194 GCF_001447785.1 Gekko japonicus
ATCCTCCTGCACAGCATCTAGTAAACCATCAGGGAAATATCTTTGGAAAAGAGATACGGTAGATCCACAAGTAGAAAGAAAGACCGTGGAGGGGCCGTGAAATCTCACGCACTAGAAAAAGCGTTCACAATGCCAGATGCATTAACTGAAATGATGGTGGAACTGCAGAAGCATTAACATACTTCCAAACTGCACAGAGTGTACAATGTTTGCGTCAGATTGCAGACTACTTGAAGCTAACAAGTATAACACAGGCTCGTCAAAAGT
>NW_015171520.1:499238-499521 GCF_001447785.1 Gekko japonicus
AACATCCCCACCTGCCAGCAAGCTGATCGCTAATTCTCTCGTAACGCTTTAATGTAAAAACATACATGACCAAATTTATGTTTTTTCATTTTCATTTTGAATACTGTGTGCAGTTCTGGGCACCACACCTTAAAAAGGATATTATAGCTTTGGAAAAAGTGCAGAAAAGGGCAACTCGAATGATAAAAGGGTTGGAACACTTTCCCTATGAGGAAAGGTTAAAGCGCTTAGGGCTCTTTAGCTTGGAGAAAAGACGACTGAGGGGTGACATGATCGAGGTTTA
>NW_015171520.1:500482-513401 GCF_001447785.1 Gekko japonicus
GACTTGACAGCACTTAACACACACACACAAGCAGATTACTTTGGAATCACCAGCGTTTCACGTGGCAGTTCTCAATATACTCACCTTTGTTCCTTCTGCAGGGCTTCTGTAAGCTGCTTGTTTTCATTCTTCCACATCTGGCACTCATTCTTTATGGCATCCATATCTTCCTGAATATAATCCATGAGTTTCCCAAGAGGCAGAGCGCTCCGACAAAGTGCCTGAATGGAGCCACAGAACTTCTCTACCTCTTTTGATACCAGATCCTTTTCTTTTCGCCTTGCCGATTCGTACAAAAGCGGCTTCTCCTTCTCAGCAGATTTCAGGACCTGTGACTGTTCATAGTCTTTCTTCGTTTCCAGTATTCTTTTGACAAGCCCACCATGTTTCTCATCCTCTTCCAACTCTACCGTCACTTCCGTTGCCATTTCTGTCATTTCAGGCACCTCCGATGCTGCTTCCACCACAAATTGGTCATCTTCCTCCTCCTCTTCCTCCTTTTTATCTATAATGACGTTTGAGACTATTCTGGCACTGCCATTCCTTTCTGGCAGTAGAACCTCTGCACTTTCTTGACGTTTTATCCGGGGCGGAGCCGGCCTTGCGCTGCTGGGTCGTGGCAATCTTCTTAGGCCGGCTGAAGGAGGAGGAGGTTCGTTCATTCTCCCAGGCACACTGGAGTCACCGGGACGAACCGCCAGCACCCCCACTCTTTAGTAGAACCAAGTGGGCTTTCTCCACACCCCCACCAGGCCCGTTCCCTGCGCTCAACTTACACACACGTCCAAGCAGCTCCCCTTCTCTCAGCTAAATGATTAGCGACTGAAAAGAGCTGGCCCTTCCTCATCCAGTTAGGAGGATGGACTTCTGCCAGCCAATCCGCGCGGTTGGCGAGATGACACGTCTGTCCCCTGATTGGAGGGCAGGAGATAACTGTTCCAGCCCTTCAAATGACAAAAACCCTTGATTTCCGCTTTAAAAGAAAAATGGGATGGTAAACTCCCCCAAACAACTTTAGATGCTTCTCACTACTCCCAAACTAATACTTTGCAAAGAACATCTTGCGTCGTCCTCTTAAGACCACAGATTTTGGGCTGTTCCATCATGCCGTAAATATTTATCCCACCCCCTTTTTTACACTGAATAGCAACCTGTTTTGGACGGTCCTGGTAAAGGTTCCCTTACTCGAAAGCCAGTCGAATCCGACTCTAGGGTTGCGGTGCTCATCTCCGTTTCAAAGCCGAAGAGCCAGCGCTGTCCGAAGACGCAGATTGCAGACTACTTGAAGCTAACAAGTATAACACAGGCTCGTCAAAAGTGCATGGGGGGGCATACGCAGGAAGACTTGAGGCCTGCAAACATCCCCACCTGCCAGCAAGCTGATCGCTAATTCTCTCGTAACGCTTTAATGTAAAAACATACATGACCAAATTTATGTTTTTTCATTTTCATTTTGAATACTGTGTGCAGTTCTGGGCACCATTAACCACTTGAGCCACCACAACTCCTACCAAGCACCATTTTAACACGCATGCGCATTGCAGAACGGTCACCATCCTATCCTGTATTAATGCACTTTGTGGTGCTGTTCTCCTACAGCCAATTTGTTTCCGTGATGATGATGATGATGAGATTTAAAAGCTAGTTCACTATCTTGGAGCTTTCAGCATGGAACCGTACAAGGGGCTGGATCTAGTGGAGGATTTCCACGAATGGGAGGAGCAGTTTCCCCCCCAGTTCTCTACTCGAACTCCTCGTTTTGCTGTTGGGAAGAGTTGCCAACCTGAAGACCGCTCAGAATTACAACTACACACTACAGAGAATCGCCATACATACTACAGAGATCAGTTCCCCCATTGAAAATGAACTCCTCACCCCAGGCTCTGCCCCAAGCTCCTGGAACTTCCCAACCCATACTTGGCAATGCTATGATAACAGGATCACCTCCCCCTCTGCTGCTGCCTTTGAGGGAGAACCAACAAAACTGTACAAAACTGTAGGAAACTGTATAAAAATGCACATAATAGCGCATTTTTGTACACTTTCCTTGAGTCTGTTTTGTTGGTTCTCTGTGGCATTTGAGGGAGAGGCATTTTGGGCTGCAGTGGGAGGGAAAAACTCTCAATTCACAGAGATCCTTGATGGAATTCAACCCATTACATTTAATTCCACAGTTCCTTTAAGAGACATTGTCCCTTTCCTCCCAAATGCAGCCTCAGAGACAGTGGTGAGGGCAGAGATGCGCTTTTTAAACCTTTCCTCCTAGGCTGCCTTGCCACCTCTAAATACCACACCTCACCTGGGGTGGGGGAGGCAGAATACAAGTATTTATGCTAAGATAAGGAGAGGGTTTAAAAAAAAACAAAAAAAAACACAGTGTTTGAGGGCCTTGTTTTGAAATCAGTGCTAAAAAAAGACCTGACTCAAATCTCCAAAAGCTGTACTTTTTAACCTGGAGCCTGTGGCCTTTCATCCTACATGTTAGCAGGAGGCTGAAGTTGGTTCCTTATTCGCACCTCCTTATTCATTCCTTATTCGTTACTGTAACGATTCCTTGTTTATGTGTGTGTGTCTCTTTAAAAGTTTGGTTGCATTTTAGATTAGTCTAGAGTGCTTGAAGAGACAAGAGTGATGTGATTGGTGGGAGGGGTTTTGGAAGTGATTCTGAGTGGATGAATATTTATGTCTGTCAGTAGTGACTGTTAGAGGTTTGACAGTTGATGAAGACAGTTTATAGTAGTTAGTTCTGAAGTCTGGAGAGAGACAGTCTTGTGTGTAATACAAGAGTTAAGTTCTGTGTGTGAAGAAAAGTTAAATGTATACGAAACAGTAAAGTTTAAGAGAACCAAAGTTATATGAAAGTCTGACGTAGATGTTCTGGATTTAAAGGGTTACAAAGTTACATGCCAAGAACCCGGTCAGTGAGAGAGAAAAGTGTGTGGGATAACAAGGCAATTGTTCAAAAGATTCACATTACTGGTTACATTGTTATACCCTTTCTTTTACGAGTTATATCAATAAATACTTTTATTTAAGCATACCAGCTCTGAAAGACATACTTCCTCAGACCCACATAGAATCCCGAAAGCCTTAAACTCGACTTACCTACCCAGAAATAGAAACTGTATATTATAAAGGTTTGGAAAGCCTTAAATTTCCTGGTGGCAGCTGGATATTCACAGTAGAACAAAATAAAAAGAACACTTTTAAAGTGAAACCAGTCCTCCCCATATAAGGGGTTGCCACAGTTACTTATCTGTGTAGTCATTCAGAAACACTAAGGAGAGTGAGTTGGAAAGCTCTGAACCCCAAAATAAGGCCTGGACCACCACATATCATATACCCCCACATTCACAGGACTCTCCCCTTCGAGGGGACATATGCTGTATCCTGGTCCAAAGCACGGTTCTGGTGCCAGCTGCTCCAAAGTGCAGTGCCCCTAGGACAATCACACAAGCAGACACTGGAGCCAGGCTGCACCCCAAAATAATCTTTGGACCACCCCAAATGACACATCCCCACGCTCTGGAGAAGGTGCCATGCAAGGTGACATAAAGTGATGCCCAGTCCAAATACCGGTTCTGATGCCACGAGCTTCTATTCGCAGGGCTTCCCTGAGGCCTGTATTTCAAAGGAGATTTGAATAAGGAAGTGCCCCCCTGCACCAAAAATAAGGTTTGGACCCCCACACTTCATACACCCTCGTCTTCAGCGGACCCTCCCCTTCGAGGGGACACATTCTGTGTGCTGGTCCAAAGCGCGGTTCCGGTGCCAGTTGCTCCAAACTGTGGTGCCCCCTCGGGGAAGCCCTGCAAACAGAAGCTCGTGGCATCAGAACCGGTGTTTGCATCGGGCATCACTGTATGTCACCTGCAGGGCACAGTCTCCAGAGCGTGGGGATGTGTCATTTGGGGTGGTCCAAATATTTTTGGGTGTGCAGTCTGGCCCCAGTGTCTGCCTGTGTGTTTGTCCTGGGTGCACCGCACTTTGGAGCAACTGGCACCGGAACCGTGCTATGTTGGACCTCTTGCTATGTTGGACATGTTTTTTGTCCAGTAATACTGTACACTCCTAGGGGTGATGTAAGGCTCTCAGAGAAAGCAAGGCAAACAAGAGCAAACTAAACTAACAACACAATCAACACCAAAACAACATTTTCCAAGCTTTCCTCAGCAGCTTGGACAGTAGATCTGTCAGGCTAATCATTTAAAAAAAAATGCCGCCACATACCTTCAGAAGACAACTTGCAACATAATAATTATAAAAATATGCAACTTATAACAATTGTAACTTTGAAATAATTATTGTAACTTATAACAAAGCAATAGAAGAGCACACTCACAACAAATACATAAATGAGACTGAACAGCCCTCCCAGAAATCCCTCTATTTAAATAGCAATGTTTAAGACAGTAAATGCTTACAGTAGAAGTCAGAAAAAGGTCAAACAACAATAATGACAGCCAAAAGTTTGTTGAAGCAATACGTCTCTGCACATCCTTCATAATCGACTTGGAGAATATGTCTTTGTACCTTCTCTGGCAAGCTGTTCCAACAGATGAGTGTTACTACTGAGAATAAGAATGCAGATTTTGTGGAGGCCAGATGTGCCTCCACAAAAGCTGGTGCCCTTAATAAATGGAGTTGGGCTGACCAGAGATGGTGAGTGGGTCTACTTAAGAAGAAGCGGTCATTTAAGACTACGATTGCCAGTTCTGGGTTGGGAAATACTGGGAGATTTTGAGGGCAGAGCTTGGGGAGCTTGGGGTTTGAGCAGGGGAGGAATCTCGGCAGGGCACAATGCCATAGAGCACCATCCAAAGCAGTCATTTTCTCAACGGGAACTGATCTTGGTCACCTGGAGATCAGCAACCCTATTTAAGTCCCATGGAGATAGTTCTACCTTTCTTCTCATCTGAGCTCAGCCTATGCTATCCTCATAAGAATCTCCAAATCTTGGCAGTGATTGGCCCAAGATCACCCACTGAGATTCATGGCTGAATCCCAGTCTCTATATTACAACTGGGATACTGTCCACCATCACTTGCATTGAATCAGTGGCTATGAGAGACTGATCTTGGATGTTCAAAAGAATGAATTTCAAAAGCTCACATCAGTTGTAGACCTAACATTATGGCTGCTAATGCCACATTTGAATTGGCTCTAAATGCAGTCTGCTTTAATAAAGACACATGCATAAGCCTCCGTATACTGAGTCATTCCACTGGCCTATCCAGGTCACTACTGTCTACTCTGACTGGTAGCATGTATGGGAGAGTTTTCCATCCCATGCACCCATGCTTCATATTTAAAACCTGCTTTGGCTAGAGCAGGGGTGTCAAACATCAGGCCCACAGTGGAACTGGCCATCTCCTGCTTCCAGTTCTGCTGCTGCTGCATCATCGCTTGCTTCGCCAGACTCTCTTAATCACTCAGCCATTTCATGTTTTAACCTGGGTCCTAGACTCAGAACTCGAAGCATGAGATTTTTGTGGTGAATGTCAATAAATCAAAAGTAGGTTTGCAGCTTACAGAGCTAATGTTTTAAGCATGTTTTTATTTTAAGTAAAAAATAATAATCTTTATGTTTGTGTCCTTGATAAAGTTTATATCTCCGCTACCTGGCATTACATTTTATGACACACATGGCCCGGCCCAACAAGGTCTTATTTATGTCAGATCCGGCTCTCATAACAAATGAGTTCAACACCCCTGGGCTAGAGTGTACATTCTATTTTAAAATTGAGGCTATTGTACTTTGGTCATGTTATAAGAAGACAAGAGTCACTGGAAAGGAAGGTAATGCTACGAAAAGTTGAAGGCAACAGGAAAAAAGACCCAACTTGAGATGAATTGATGCAATAAAGGAAGCCACAGCCCACAGATTGCAAGACCTGAGCAAACACATCAAGAAGAGTTGGATTTATACCCCGCCCTTCACTTGGTGTCTCAGAGCGGTTTATAATCTCCTTCCCTTCCCCACAACAGACACCCTGTGAGGTAGGCGGGGCTGAGACAGCTCTGACAGAAACTGCTCTTGAGAGAATAGCTCTGAGACCACTGGGACTGACCCAAGGTCACCCAGCTGGCTGCATGTGAAGGAGTGGGAAATCAAACCCGGTTCTCCAGATTAGAGTCTGCCGCTCTTAACCACTACACCACACTGGTCAACAATAGGATGTTTTGGAGGACATTAATTCATAGGATCGCCATAAGTCAGAAGCGACTTGATGGCACTTACACACACACTGGTCACACACTCTGAGACGAAGTAGTGTACATGGTGTCACGTGTAAAGATATAAAAGATGTGACCTCAGCATACACTCCTGCCTGGGGAGATTTTGTGATCTAGGCTGAGTTCTTCCACCTGCTCTGCCCCATGCCTTGACTGCCAATGCCTTTAAAAGGAGCTGTAACCTGGAGGTGTTGCCCTTTACCTGGGGGCACTTTGTTAATTAATTATTTGATATATTTTAACACTATGTTTCATATTTGCTAGCCATCTCATAAAATAGATATTTGGGAGCATATCATACCACTGGGTTCCAGATGTCTGGTAGATGTGGGCTTGTAAATATTTTAAATTAACTAATAAAATCAATAGGAAATTCTTGTAAGTCATGAGTGTCAGGATCGCCCTATTGCATGTATGCTTACTCAGTTGCATATACTGCTCAAATCATGAAGAATGATTTCTCAGCATACATAATTCAGGCTGAATTGCTGCAGAGGTATTTAGGGCATTTTCTAAGTGAGACCCTACAATACTTTCCTCAGTACGGCATAGGATCACGCCACAGTAAATCACGTTGTCTTTCAAAACAATACAGTTTCCTCTATGCATATTATAGCGTAATGATTTTTTAACTGTCAGCAATTAACCTTACCCGCAGGCCATGAGCAGGAGGACACAGGACAGTGTGCCTTCCCAAGCACATGAGCACTTACATGAAAACAAACAAACCTAATTCTCCCATTCAGTGTTCCCTCTAAGCTGAGTTAGTGTGAGCTAGCTCACAGGTTTTTAGCTTCTGGCTCACACATTTTTGTCTTAGCTCAGGAAGGATGGCTCCAGAGCAAACTAATTTATGCAGTAGCCAAATCGCTCGCTCACAACTTTCATGCCAGTAGCTCAAATAGTAGAATTTTTGCTCACAAGACTCCACAGCTTAGAGGGAGTCTCACTCTCTCCCTCAGCAAAAGAGACAAGGACAGGAGAATGAGGTTTGTTTGTTTTAGCAAAAGGGAGGGCAGCAGATAATCACCTGCCCGCCGATGCAAAGGCAAAGTAGGAAACAGAGAAGAAATTTTTTTCCTTATGAACTCTTTGGGGTGGGCAGATCGGAGGCAGGATTTCCCTGTGTGCCTATGAGAAAAAGTCACAGGGATGACGATATGACAGTTCTTGTGTGCCTGTGCTAATTTTTAAGTGCCAAAATTAGAAAGGGCCAATTTGTTACTGCCATGTATTACCACTAGGTAATAAAAACAGGGTGCTGAGTGAGTCTCAGGGGGGGGGGGGGGGGTGCATGTGCGCTGCTGTCTTTTCTCCTTCTCCTTTAAGTGGGTTCTCTACCACTCCTCTGAACCTATACTATGCATTAATTTGTGTTTGGGGGTGGGAATACGGGAGGTAATGCTGTTCAGAGAGAAAATGAAGCAGGTGAAGGACCTGACCTGGATAGGCTGAACTAGGCTGATCGTGTTAGCAAAGCAGCATCGGCCCTGGCTAGTGTTTGGACGGGAGAGCTCCAAGGAATACCAGGGCTGTACGCTGAGGCAGACAATGGCAATCCACCTCTGAATGTCTCTTTGTGAAAACCCTATGTGGTTTCCATAAGTCAACTGTCACTTGACAGCCAAAAGGGGTGGTGGTGGGGGGGTAAAGCTGTTCAGAGGAAATGAGTCAGGTAAAGAAGGTAGAGGGATGCAGGAGGGTAAGCAAGCAAAAAATACAGCAGAAACATCCAAAGACAGGGTGACAAAAACCTAGGAAGGGACCTGTTACAGGGAGATAGAGCCCAGTCAAGTTAAGTAAGACTTTAGGATATACATGGATATTTTGTTTTTTCTTACTCCTCATACTTTCCTCTGCAAATCTCAAACACCTCTAGGTCCAGTTGGTAGAATCAACATATTGATCCTGCTTCTTTCTGCCCTTGTATTTATTTGATTGTTCTCTCCAAATGTGTTCCTTTAGCACCCACAAAAAAAAAAAAAATTGGGCTGCACTGCAGTGCAAGTAAGGAAAAGGGAAGACGTAAAGATGGAATTTGGGGGTCATCAAGATGATTCTTTGCAAGGCTATTGGCTATCTCTCTCCCTCATTATTTTAGGAGGAAGAGAATGGGGTGGGTATTCAGTGACTGCTGCTGTGCCTCTTGCTCCCATTGGTAGCAACTGCATGTAATAGATTTCTGCCTGTCACACAGTTTTTAACAAAAGGAAGAGCTGTGCCAGGAGGAAACATCTCCCAACTTTGCTCTTTAGCTTTAAAAACAGTTCCTTAAAACATAACTAGTTTTCTCTTCTTTATACAAAAACATTTTATCCATAAGCTTTCATTCTCAGCTATAAACATTCAGAGATATTTATTCATCTAACAATTATTACTTTATTTTAAGAGCACCCCAAAGCTTAGGCTTATTTTCCATAAAAATATAAGTGAACTTTATTTAACCCAGGCCCCGTTCACACGGAGAAGTTGCAGCGCTAAAGAAACGAATGTCAGGCAGATTTTCCGGGCGTGATCACACCAGAAGATCTGGAAGGCCTAGCGCACCTGTGGCCAACCCGTGGCATGCTGCCAAAGATGCGCATTTAAAAAATACCTGGAACCACCTACTGGCAAATGGTTTGCCACAGGCTGCATACGGACTCCCACGGTGTGATCGCACCGGCGCGCAGCTTTCCCCCCAGGTTGTCCTCTTTGCCACCAAAGGAAGAAGCCCCGGTGTGCTGCCATCGCATCTGATCGCATTATGGCAGATCAGAATGCAACGGCGCAAATAGCTATGCCTCTCCCCCCCCCCCCGGCGTTTTCCAGCACGTGTGACCGGGGCCCCAATTAATTTTGACATCCTTAGCTTCCTTGCCAGGACAGTTTTACATGTATAAACACATGTTGACCGATTATTTGCTAGCTCATTTGAAGTAAAGGATGGAACATCCATCTAACTCTGACAATTAATTACTGGTGACTTTACACCAGTCCAGTTCTGAGTGTCTTAATGATTTCTCTTTAGGCAAGCATCCTTTTTGTCTTTAAAAAGTAAACTTGGTAGCAAAATTAGTATTCTAGCAAGCTGTTGTCTTTACAAATATCTTATACCATAATCTTGGTAAATGTTCAGCTTTACACAAAATATAGAGTTCTAAAAACAAACACATCAGGAGAGAGAGTTTTTCTCTTACAATATATATATATATAGCTGTCCTCTGTTTTACCCCAATTTTAGGCTTTTGCTAACAATGTCTTCGTTAATTCCTTTGAAGTAGAAAAGTTCTCATAAATCTTAAAATTTGAGAGTTTATCCCAATTAAAAATTGGCAAAGCTAACCTGGGTAGAAACACCTGCAGTTTCCTCCCTTGATGCCAAAACACCAATCTTCACTTATGACAGGTCTTTTGCTCATCTTAGTCCAATTAAAAAGGTGACATCACAACACCTGTTCCAAACTCAAATACTCAGAGTTGGAAAAAGAACTTCCCTTGTCAATTAAAAATGATTTAAACACCTGCTTTATAATACTGTTTAGTGGTTTAAACAGTTCACCAACTCCACCAGGAATCCCAAAGACTTTCCCCCTAAGATTCCTGTAAAACAGCAATAATCAGTAGAAAATCATTTGAACCCTTCAATTGTACTCTACAATATTGTTAATTGAAAACTGAGCGAAGGATTTATCTGGAAATTTAAAATACATATATTTGCACACTATATTGGTGTTATGTACAGTTTAATGATTTGTTTGAAATACAAAAATATAATGGATAGTATTGTATTCTGCAAATAGTAATGAATCAGCAGTGCTTTAGAAACATATTTCTCATTCTGGATTACAGCTTTCTTTTGTTTCTTCTATAATGGTTCCTGCATATAAGCACATTTGTGTAATTGCTTATTAGAAATAATAAATGTTTTAAAGGGCTGTTAGCCCAATTGATCTGAGGCCCCTGACCAAACAACATGGCACTAGTTTTAATATGAATTAAAAACAAAAAAGATTAAGAAACTAAACACATTAAATATTAAGATATATTTTAAAATATACATGTATTAATTACAGAGTGAATTAAAAATATATTGACCCTGGTGATAGCCACAATTAAGAATCAATTTGTACAGTGACAAAATGACCATTATTGACCCTAACCATACGATCTTCGACGTGGTCTCTGTGCTTCACACCTAGAGATGTAAAATTTCCGGAAATTTTGAAACTCGGAAAAAAACCTGGTTTCTTTCCGGGTTTTTTCGGGAAAAAAATGGAAATTTTCGGAAAAATTGAAAAAAATGCTACATTAGCATTTATTTTGTCTTTTCTAGATTGAAAGTCATTCTGTTACTTTAGGAACATAAAAAATGACTATGGACATTTTTACTTGGCATGAAATTATCACAACTAGCATATTAAAAATATAGTGTACCCAAACAATTATTACAAACAGAATACCCACCCACATGAAAAAACAAAACTGAAACCTTTTTATTTTCTTCTGACAATCGCACCTCCTAAAGGAAGAAATGCATCTTGTTCTTGCATTGGAGAGTTCAGTTTGTAACCTAGGACTTGCTTGTCCTCAGTGCACAGAAATTAGATCAATCTGATACCATACATACACAGAAATTAGATCAATCTGATACCATTATATATTTTAGAAATGATTTGGAAAATATTTGAACACCTTGTCTTAAAATATTTTATTTTTCATGTTAAAATAAAACATTCCATAATCAATTTCTTTTCTTTTCTTTTTTCAATTTTTTAATTTTTCGGAAAAAAACAAAAAAGCTTCAGGGAAAAAAACCCGGTTTTTTTCCGAATTTTTCCGGGCCTTCACATCTCTATTCACACCCACAGGATCTGGTGCGCAAGTGCTGGATAGATCGGCACTGTAGCAAGCTCTTTAACGGATTTTCGCGCCCAGATCTCGGGCATGCGCAGGAACACCACCGTACATGCCCAGAGGGGAGGGCGCGGACATACAACCCTTGCACTGGTTAAAAAAGCCCCACTTCTTCTCCATAAAAATAAACAGCGAAGGCCAAACTGAGGTAAACCGGCAACTTCCCCCTCAGTGGAAAATAAAGGTTGGGGTTTTAATTTTTTTTTTAAGAACAAAGAAACACTAAAGAAAAGATAATAAAGTGAGGAAAAATCCGAAGAGCAGTGAGGCAAATAGCCAAAAAAACGAACCGATCAGACCGACGAGGAAGAGGTCTTTCCAATGCGGCAGTAAGAAAGGACCTTGCGGTATGTCCGCGCCCTCCCCTCTGGGCATGTACGGTGGGGTTCCTGCGAATGCCCGAGGTCTGGGCGCAAAAATCCATTAAAGAGCTTGCTACAGTGCCAATCGATCCAGCGTGTGCACACTAGATCCTGTGGGTGTGAATGCACAGATGACCACTCGAAGATCACCAGTTACAGGTAAGCAACCTGTTTTGTTTCAGCCTATTGGCCTTCCTCAGTGGTCAAACAAATGATATTACAGAATGGCTCCTGACATTACCATGAAACAACCATTTCTTATAAATTAACCAAGATCAAATGTTTTAAATGATTATTGTCTGTGACCAAAGGCAAAGATATTAATAAGAAGCTGCCATGATCAGGTACACTTTCCTATAGTAATAGTTCAATTGTGTACCTTTCTTGCTTGGCTAGAAAAATTCAATGTGTCACTATTGGCTCCTGGCTGCATCGAATTAGGAGTTTTGAACATGCTTGAAAGGTTTACATCACCTGAAAGACTGTTATTCGGCATTCAAAAAAAGGACAAAGATACAGAGGCTAACCACACAGCCACTAAGGGCACACTATTGGCAGCATCTTTCGACATCAGTCATATCAGCAGAGGTTCATTCAAGCAGGATTCTCTAGAATCCAAACTCTTCACAGTTTTTAAAAGCTACAATGAAAGCTATGTAATGTATAAATAAATACAGGGATCGTTTCTGCAGGTAGCCATCTTGGTCTTCAGCAGAACAGCTAGTTTGAGTTCAGTGGCACCTTAGAAACTAGTAAGATTTTGGGGAGTTTATGCTTTCGAGAGTCAAAGCTTCTTTGTCATGTATCGATAAATATGGGGTAACCACAGCTATCATCCCAACAAAAAGCTAACCTCTATTCCTCACCTAAATAAGCTTTTCCCTTCTACTGAAAATCACCAAGAAGCACTTACTGGTGAAAATACTAAGCACCATGATGGAATTTCTAGGTGCTATGGTGCCCTGGCCCCCGGGATTTGTGGAGCCTTGATCATTATTATTATTATTATTATTATTATTATTATTATTAATAATAATAATTCAATTTATTCCCTGCCCTATGAGTGAAACCAGCAGATAGCATTGAGAGCGATTCTGAAATGTGCCCCGGGGGTGGCAAGGACTAAAGACTCCTTGTACTTGTCTGTCTTTCCCCAAACTTCCTCTGTAAGGCTGACTGTTGTTCACTGCCGCCGGGTGGCAACTACGAGTATAGACAGCTTCAAGAGGGGATTGGAGAAACATATGGAGCCGCAAGGTATAGAGGGAACACTCTGCCTGGGGCAGTGATGCTCTGTCTTCTTGGTGCTGGGGGGGGGCACAGTGGGAGGGCTTCTGGAGTTCTGGCCCCACTGGTGGACCTCCTGATGGCACCTGCATTTTGGCCACTGTGTGACACAGAGTGTTGGACTGGATGGGCCATTG
>NW_015171520.1:513733-516973 GCF_001447785.1 Gekko japonicus
ACCACAGTGGTGTCATCAGCAAACTTGATGATAGTGTTACTGGGGTGGGTGGGGATACAATCCTGTGTATAGAGGGTATAGAGCAAGGGGCTCAATACACAGCCTTGTGGAGAACCGGTATTAAGGGTAAGGGCTGTGGACATATAGGACCCTACTCTGACCCTCTGGGGGCGGGCTGTCAAAAAGTTCAAAATCCAGAAACATATGGAGCTGGAGAGTCCAAGGCCCTCCAATTTGGACACTAATCTATCTGGGAGGATGGTATTAAAGGCAGAACTGAAATCCACAAACAACAGCCTCACATAACTCCCCGGCTGCTCCAGATGTGACAGAGCAGTATGCAGAGTAGTGTTGATGGCATCCTCTGTGGATCTGTTTGCCTTATATGCAAACTGGTGACTATCCAGTGTAGATGGAAGACATGAGACGATGTGACTACGTACCAATTTCTCAAAACACTTCATCACAATTGGAGTGAGTGCAACTGGTCTATAATCCTTTAGACTGCTGATTGTGGATTTTTTAGGCAGGGGAACAATAATTGAGGACTTTAGGCAAGATGGAACAATAGACTGGTGTAAGGACCGATTGAAGATCTTAGTAAAGACCCCTGCCAACTGGTCAGCACACTCTTTCAACACCCATCCCGTGATGCCATCAGGTCCAGCCACTTTCCTCGGATTCACAGACCTCAGCGTACGCCTCACCTCATGCTCTTCTACCCTGAGGGAGGGGCCACCATGGACAGATGGTTGTAATATGGCTGTCCCCTTCGGCTCCACATCAAAACGGGCCTGGCTATCTATGTTATGGCAGATCTCTTACTGGATTGCCAAATGTTCTTTGCTTTGCACAAATGCAACTACGGTGGGTTTCCAATTTGCTTGGAAGCAAAAATATGGAATGAGTGTTTAGCCGTCTGTCTCCATGCCTTTTTCCAAATCTAAATTGCCCATCACAGAGGCATGGCACTTGATGGTCAACTAAATAATTCCTTGGGTCCTTTCTATCCCTAATTCAAAGTCAAACAAAGCGGAACAAATTTTCCGAAGTACATCCATAATACTGCAGTGCTGTACATAGTGGAAAGTTGCAATCTGAAATGGTTGCTTGAAAGTAGGTTCTACAAGAACTAGTAAGACTAAATAAAAGGCTCCTTCCATTCACCTGTAGCAGACATTCCCTGACTGATCAGAGTCAGTATGTTTTAGGGAGTAGAGGATGGGTTCCTAACATGGTGCCCGTGAGTGCTATGGCACCTGCCTACACCTTTCTGGCACCCACCAAGCATTTTTAGACAAGTGTGTGGGGCTCTTACCCAGCACCGTTTCTGATTGGTTGAGCAGATTTTTTAAAAAGTTGCTTTGGCAGCAGATGCCACCACAGGACACAGATCTTCGCTACATGACTGAAGGTTAAGCTGCATGTATGCAAGAAAGTGTTTTTAAACAGTTTGTTTGTTTTAAAATGCATCCTGTTGCCTGATATGCAAAGAGTTACTACTAGAGTAATGCATGACTTCACTCCCTGCCATTTTGTGGCTGACTCTGCCTCTTGCAGCAGCCATTTTTGTACTTCCACCCATAACCTTGTATCAGAATTCCAAAGATGCCCACAGGCTCAAAAAAAGGTTGTGGAACCCTGGGGCCGAGTGTCTTGCTAGGATCTTGGAGGACCAGGTTCCAACCCCCCACTCTGCCACTGAAAGTTGCTGCCTGACCTTGGAGCAGTTGCACTGTCTCTGGCAGACATACCTTCCAGGGGTGTTGTGGGGGGTGCAAAGGAAGAGAAAACACTGTAAGTCACTTTGGGTCCCCACTGGGGAGAAAGATGGAGCATAACATTTGTTAAAATCCTAATTTCGGTATTATTTAGTGAGAAAAGGGTGATTGCCCTGGCTGTTGTTTCATCTGGTATTCCTGCAACTGTTTTGGCAGGTGACATTCAGTATTTAAAGCACTGTTAAAATATCACAAGTGCAGCAAACTATAGGGCTGGTGATCAGAGTGGGTACCCCTAGAGAGTATTTAGAATTCGAGTGGCGATTTCTTAATTCTAATGTAGCATCTCCCACAGTTGGAACCCAGAATCAAACATCTGAAGGCTTTGAATGTCAGACCCTTCCTTACCATTTAGAGGCACAGGGAGCAATTCTAAACAGGTTTACTCAGAAATAAGTCTCATTTCATGCCCAGAAAAGTGTTCTCAGGACTGCATACAGAGTTGTGAGTTTAGTTACCCTGAAAGCAAACTCAACGGGCTTCATGAGTCACTGTTATTGCTCTGGAGAGTCTGAAACAGAATCAGCAATTAGGCAGCCTTGATGTAGGCACCTGTTAGTTTCTACTATGCTCCACTTGTACATCTCCCTTATAAATAAAAGCTGAATGGTGGTGGCACTTCTCTAGAACATTCCACACGCTCCAAAATCAGTTCGCTCTCTGATCTGTCATTCAGAGGGTCTCCCTATCCACTTGCGGCTTTGCCTGAGTCCTGAGTCCTGCCTCCAACATTCCTCCCCCCCCCATAGCCAGTCAGAACACAGAAGTTATTTGCATATGCAGCCTCATTGGCCTTTGCCTCGGAACACAGAGGTCGTTTGCATATACAACTTGATTGGCTTTTGCCTCTAACATTCTAAACAGCTTGCTATTCTGAGGTAAAATGTGTCCAATCTCCAGGTGAGGGCTGGAGATCACTCAGAATTACAACTGCTTTCCACATGGCAGAGATCAGCTCCCCTGTAGAAAATGGTGGGCTCTGTATCCTATATGCTGCTGATTTGTAATGTATTCAGATGCTGCCCTGAATGCATGGGGATGAAGTGTGAATCATCCCATAGAGAAGCTATGCTAAGCTTCAGACATCGGCTAGGATTCGCGCCGAAAGTATTGTGTCCAATCGCATTTGAACTGTCTGTGGTGGGAACGGTTGTGATTGGGCTATTATGCGAACAACCTGATAGGTTGGTACTTGTATAGTAGGTGTGGCTACATTAGCCCGGAATGTTTAAATACCGAGCAGCTGAAATGGAAAAGCTGTTCGGGCTATGAGGAGTTGTACCGTGTTAGTGAAGTTGATTGTCGAGCTGAATAAACCTGAGTTTTGCTGAAATCACTCTGACTACTTTGTTAAGTACGGATTTAACAATTGGCGACGAGGATGGGATACTAGTGCGGGTAGGCAGCCCCGCTGGTCCCAACCCTACGACGGACAACCACGAGCCGCAGCTCGCCGTGG
>NW_015171520.1:520234-531528 GCF_001447785.1 Gekko japonicus
AATGTTCCTGACTCTGCGGTTACAGAGTCCGATGGAGTGCCACTGACGGAACCGTGCCCTGAGATTGTACCACCTCGTAGATCTCAGAGAAATCGATGTGCACCTTCCTACCTGAGTGATTATGACTGTTCATAGTGTTTTTGCTTAGGGGGGAGGGATTTGTAATGTATTCAGATGCTGCACTGAATGCATGGGGATGAAGTGTGAATCATCCCATAGAGAAGCTATGCTAAGCTTCAGACATCGGCTAGGATTCGCGCCGAAAGTATTGTGTCCAATCGCATTTGAACTGTCTGTGGTGGGAACGATTGTGATTGGGCTATTATGCGAACAACCTGATAGGTTGGTACTTGTATAGTAGGTGTGGCTACATTAGCCCGGAATGTTTAAATACCGAGCAGCTGAAATGGACAAGCTGTTCGGGCTATGAGGAGTTGTACCGTGTTAGTGAAGTTGATTGTCGAGCTGAATAAACCTGAGTTTTGCTGAAATCACTCTCTGACTACTTTGTTAAGTACGGACTTAACATGAGGTGGCCCCCATATGACAGCCAATGTGACGTAGCAGTCAGGGCTTCAGAGTATGGGAGAGGCTGCAGGTGTGTGGGGGGTGGAAAGCTGAAGAGTGAGGGGGAAATAAAGGTAGGTTGATGATTGGCTGGGAAGGAGATATGGTTGACAACTCCAGGTGGGAAATTCCTGGAGATGTGGGGGATGGAGCCTGGAGAGGGTGAGGTTTCAGGAGGCGTGGGACCTCAGACAGGTACAAAGCCATAGACCCCACCCTCCAAACCAACCATTCCCTCTGGGGAACCAATCGTTACCAATCTCCAGGTGAGGGCTGAAGATCACTCAAAATTACAACTGTTCTTTAGGTAGCAGAGATCAGTTCCTCTGAAGAAAATGGTGGACTCAGTGTCATTATACCCTGCTGAGGTCGCCACAGCAAATTGACACTGAGTGTCCAAGGCCGGGGCACCTGCCCAGAGCCTCTTTCTAGAGGCCGTTGTATTTATTTCCACAACGGGCCTTTTTCCTAGTCTGTAAATAAAGGTAATTTTATGTACTCATACCCCACCTTTCTCTTCAAAGGGGACCCAAAGCAGCTTTACATCATTTCCCTTGCCACCATTTTATCCTCACAACAACTTTGCAAGGTAGGTTAGGCTCAGTGTGTGTGAGTGACACAAGGTTACCCAGCAAACCTCCTTGGGAGAGGTGGGATTCCAACCAGTTGAGCCAGTTTGGTGCAGTGGCAGGACTCTAATCTGGGGAACCAGGTTTGAATCCCCACTCCTCCACATGCAGCCAGCTGGGTGACCTTGGGCTAGTCAACAGTTCTCTCAGAGCTCTCTCAGCCTCACTTACCTGACAGGGTGTCTGTTGTGGGGAGAGGAAGGGAACGATGATTGTAAGCCACTTTGCGACTCCTTGTAGTGAAGTGCGGGGTATAAAACTACTACTTCTTTTCCTCCTCTTTCTTTTTCTGAATTAGAACACAAGTCTCCCAGCCCAGATCCTAGTCCAACACTCTAACCCGCTACATCACACTGACTCTCAGTATTACGAGTCTCTAATCCTCATCCAAATCCAGGAGCAGTGCACGTAAACGTCTCACGGCTCAGAAATGTGGAGCAGGCTTAAATGTATACTTCCTTGGAAGGAAGTCCTATTGAAGAAACTGAAATTTTATTTTGAGTCTAAAGGTAAAGGTAAAGGTTCCCTTGCTCGAAAGCCAGTCAAGTCCGACTCTAGGGTTGCGGTGCTCATCTCCGTTTCCAAGCTGAAGAGCCAGCGCTGTCTGAAGACATTTCTGTGGTCATGTGGCCGGCATGACTAAACACCGAGGCGCACGGAATGCTGTTACCTTCCCACCGAAGTGGTACCTATTTATCTACTTGCAATGTCTTGCTTTCGAACTGCTAGGTTGGCAGGAGCTGAAACTAGAGACGGGAGCTCACTCCGTCATGCGGCACCCGGGTCTCGAACTGCTGAACTACTGACCTTCCACAGCCTGCAGTTCAGCGTCTTAACCACTTGAGCCACCGCAGCTCCTTTTTTGAGTCTACAGGCATGTAATTGGGATACAGTGTAAAAATATCTAAAAAGGCAAACTGTCATCCAGACATACCTGCTTCAGAGGGGACATCAAGCGCCAACCCAAAGGATCTGGCTTCTTGAGTGATGCTGATGCTCTGCAGATCTTCCAGGGAAGGTAGTTCCATAAATCCAGAGCGGCCACAAGGAAGAGACCCATGTTTGCTTCCCATGGTCTTACTGCTCAGTGAACACCTCTCCAGTTTGTGCCCTCCTGGATCTGTCTGACAGCAGCAGCTGAGACTTCAAAGAGTGCACAGAGGCCCACCTGAGAGCTGACTTCTCCCATGGTGTTTGTCGTAAGGTTAACACATCCAATGCAATGAAAGGTCCTTTCAAGAGATCCCAGGACTGCAGCAACCTGGAAAGAGAAAAACAGATAAAGATCTCAGCATACAAATCCTAGATTTTTGTTCTGCTGCTCTCACACTATATTGCCAAGCAGTAGAGTCACTTATTCTTGGATTGGACTGTCACAAAGACACATATCTGTCTCTTGTTAGAAATATATCTTCTACGGTAATAAACCCTAACAAGGGTCACTGGGTGTGTTTGTGGGGGAAGGTATTTGTGAATTCACGTGTCTGTCTGTGACAGGTGGGGATGAGAGAGTTCTTTCAAGAACAGCTCATGAGAGAACAGCTCTGAAAGAACTTGTAACTGACCCAAGGTCACACCAGCAGCTGCATGTGGAGGAGTAGGGAATCAAACCTGGTTCTCCCAGATTACAGTCTGTGCTCCTAACCACTAAACCAAAAGCAGGAGAAGACTACAGAACTGGGAATGCACTTATCAAATTAGGAGGGAAAGGCATCAGGAAAGGAAATTATTGTTTGAATTACAATTAACTGGAGACATGATGCTTGATCATATATTTGGCAGAAACTTTGGGACAATGGGAAGTTTTGAATAGGAGATTCCAGGCTGTCACAGGACACTTAATGTCGAAATTTGCCTTGATGGCCACTGACTGCATACCATGTAAAAGACAATACAGGGGGAGAGGTCTCCTGTTTTCCAGCCTGGTGGGGCTGGGTTGCCTTTGTAAGGTTTGCTCCCCATGCTCTCTGCTGGCCTTGTGGGGACTAAGACTTGTTTATGGTGTTATTACATGCAGTACACACATTCAGGCTGGGAGCGAAAGGTATGCAGATGAAAGTGGAAGGGCAAAATATGGTTGGTGGATGTTGTCAGGGCTGCAGCAGACCAGTTTGGTGTAGTGGTTAAGTGCGCGGATTCTAACCTGGGAGAACCGGGTTTGATTCCCCACTCCTCCACTTGCACCTGGCTGGATGAGGTTGCCAAGTGTAAAGCAATTACCGACGGGGGAGCCTTGCCGGGCTCCGGGAGCCGTCCCTGGATCTGTGTGCGCGCGCTTCTGACGCGCGATGCCGATCATGTTGAGGGCGTGGCTCTGATCGTCGGAGGGAAAACCATAGAGTTTTCCCTCTGATCGGGGCCACACCCCCAATGTGATCGACGTGGTTGCGTCATCTCTGGTGACGCAGCCATGCTGCGCTTTGGGGGGCGGAGTTCCCCCCGGGGCCCGATTCCGCGGTGGTGGAAATCAGGCCTCCGAAGCGGGGGTTTACCCGCCCCCACTTGGCAGCCCTATGGATGACCCTGGGCAAGCCGCAGATCTGATAAGAGCTGTTCTTGAAAAAGAGTAGTTTCTGTCAAGAACTCTCTCAGCCCCACCTACCGCACAGGGTGTCTGTTGTGGGGAGGGGAAGGGAAAGGAGTTTGTAAGCCGCTTTGAGACACCTTTGGGTAGTGAAGGGTGAGGTATAAATCCGATCTCTTCTTCTTCCCTCATGCTTGCTATGCTGACTGTTCCTGGAGAAGGGCAGTTCGTGGTTGTTTTCCCCTGCGGAATGTCCACAAAGAATTGACTAGCAGTGCCATGATTATGTTGGTGGCTGGACACCTCCGCAGCCCTTAGAGCTGTGCTCCCCATTTTAAAGTGCCTCTTCCACTTGCTGCAGATAGACATTCATGGCATCACGTGTGAAGATGCTAGAGATATCAGGTCAGGGCACCCACACAAGGCCCGGTCTCGTCAGATCTCAGAAGCTAAGCAGGGCTGACCTCCAAGGTATACCAGGGTCGGGACACAGAGGCAGGCAATATCAAGCCACCTCTCTGAAATGTCCTAGCCCCGCTAGAAGTCACCAGAAGTCAACCATGACTTCCAGGCACGCAAGCACACAGACAAACTCACACACCAAAAAAGATATCAGCTCAGGCTATAACCCCATGTATGCTTACTCGGATGCATATCGTGCTAAAATAATGAGGAATTCCTTCTGAGCAGACATAATTCAGGGTGCATGGCCGCCTTTAGGGCATTTCCTAAAGGAGATCACACAGTAGTTCTGCCAGCATGACATAGGCTAATACCACACTAAGCCAGTTATAACACGCCGTCTTTCAAGACAATAGAGTTTCCTGTATGCACATTACAGTGTAATGTTTATGTAACTGTCAAGTATTAACCCTGCCAGTGGGGAGGGAAGATAAAGAACTGTGTGCCTTCCGGAGCATTTGAATGTTTACACAGGAGGAGAAAACTTCAGAGAAAGTTTTTCTCACATGCCCATCTGCCAATGAGAAACCAAAATGGGAAGTGGGGGGATCCTTCTTCCCGCTGCACTCTTTGCAGGAGGCGGGAGAGAACTGGACGTGGCAGGATCCTCCCCTCCCCCAGCAATTGGAATGCAGCACTGCCCCCATGCAAGTAGCCATCTTAAAAGCAACATTTCCCAGCATACTTAGGAGAGGAAGTGTGCAGGCATTATACATTTCCGGAGCATGCACCGGAAGAGATGTGTAGTTGGGTGGAGAGTTTGTTGCTGCTAGGTAAGGAGGTGGGTGAGGATTGAGTTTCTAAGCAATCTGATCCCTGTGGTTGCCGAGGGTGGTGGAGGTGGGGGGAATCTATTGCTGTCTTTCTCCCCTCACTCTTCAGTGGCTTTTTCCTTCCTCCCTGAAGCTGCTTTATACTGAGTCCAGGGGTCCCCAAAGGGATACCGCCTTTCCAGGTGCCCACCATCTGTTCTTAGGAAATGCCCCAGCTGGGCTTCCAACGAGCTCTTGGGAGATCTGATTGGCTGTGCAGATTAAGACATTGTTTCACTTGAGCTGCCACCACAGTGTTGGTCCCCCCCCCCCGTCATTGGTCTTTCTCAGTGGTTTTTTTTTAAAAATTATTATTATCCTTCTTCCCTGCACTTGGGCTTTTTCGGCCTGAGCAGTTTTGCCTCCTGCAGAGGTTGTTTTGTGGCTGGCTCTATTGACATATATGTCTATGATGAAGTGAGGTAGAAAGCTGTTACTGTGTATAGGTCAGTATGATCTAGTCTGTAAGTCTTAGCTGTCATGCTAAGTGGTTAACAATCTTACAGCCAGGTGTTTAACTACCAGGTGCTACTCTTTGTCCTCATTAAGAGTAGGTAATTAGTCTGCCCTGTTAGTGATTGGCTGGGGGTTGTATATAAGGTATAAGCTTGATAAATGGGGGGGGGGCATAGCTCTCTCTAACTGAGGTATGTTATGCTGTGTAACAGTCTATATACATTCTCTGTGTAAATATTCACCATTATCGCACTATAAACTTTCTGCACTTTCACTGCCAGTTGGTCTCCAGGCTTCTTATTTACTGTACCCAATAGGCTCTGTCTGCCCCCTGTGGCAGCCATTTTGCAGTTGCTGCTACCACCCTGCATCAGAATCCAAAAGGTGACCATAGGCTCAAAAAGGTTGGGGGTCCCTGGCCTACTCCAAGTAGCAGGTGCTTTCCACGCTCTCCAGCTGAGGGCTTTTACATCCTCTGCTATTTGATCCCAAAAATATTTTTTTAAAAAAAACTTGATATACCAGCAGTTGAATTTGGGACCTTCCTTAAGCAAAGCAGCTGCTCTACCACTGAGCCATGGCCATGGTCTCCAGTCCCCAGAAAAGAAGCACATTTCCCCCCAGCTTCTGAGATCCTTTTGTAAAAGAAATAGGTCAGCTGACCCAAACTATGCAGGAAAGCGTCACAGACTGAGCTACAACCAAGAAGGAAATCCATGGATATTAAAATGAGGGCTGGAAGTAGGGAAACATTGAGATGGAAAACCTGCACAAGCAGTGGTGGGTGGTTCCCTCCCCAGACCTTATTCAAAAAGGAAGGGTTAATGAGTGAGGAGGGTGAAGTATTGAATGATGCCCTCTTCACAGCATCTACAATACACGCCTCTGCTACACACCGCTCAGTTGTTGCCTGGCTGGGATGCTCTCTACTTAGCCCTAGCATGGCTTTATCACAAGAATATGACGTAAGAGCCCTGTTAGATTAGACCAGTGGCGCATCTAGTCCAGCCTCCTGTCTCGCCAGGGGTCCCTATGCCATGATTTCATAGTTGACGTTGCTAGGTATCCTGCTTCCTGTCTCACTTTGCCTACAGATCATCATCTTCCCTGTCCTGCCTGGACTTTTAATGAGTCAAGCTCCCTAAGGCCCAGCCCCTGTCACCTATTGCTTAGTTCCTTCTGGTCTGTTATGTTCCTGCAGTGTATGAGGAGATATGCCTGGAAGTGACCATCTGGCTACAGATCTGGACAAATTCTGCCCATTAAGGTACTTTCCTCGGCAAATCTCACACCCATTTCAATCACTTCTAGGTCCAGCTACTGGAATCAAGATAGCGGTGCAGTCTGAGTTCCTGTGTATGATCCTGCTCTCTGGCTGTGTTTCTCCAGTACCCATAAAAACTGTGGAGCTGCACACGAAAAAAGGTAGGAAATGCAGAGGTAGATTTCTGGGGGGGGGGGGGGGGGGGAGAATGATACTTTCCAAGACTGCCAACTACTTATAAAGAAAGAGAACGGCATGGGCATACACTAAGCATAGTTTTACTCTTGCTGCATCTCCACACTGAGGGCAGCTGCATCTAATGGATTTCTCTCTGACACATGGTTTTAACAAGTCTAAGAGCTGTGTCAAGAAGAAAAGGTGTTGGATTCTACCACTCTGTTTAATCATTGGCACTGACTTGCTCCACCAGTGGAAGGCTTCCATGTACCAGAACAGTGTACTAGCATCAGCAAAACACAGTGCCAACATCCAACCCAACAGTGAATCTAAATACCTTTCTTTGATTATTGCATAAGCATGATCAACTGCCATAGGCTATAGGTTACCGATATATCTAATTCTCAGCATGGCCAAATTTGTAGATACTTAAATCTGGAGACTGGAACCATGAGCAGATAAGACAGATCTTTCTACAAGCCTGAGAAAAGCCCAAGTTTGCAGAAAAATCTGAAACTGAAAAAACACACACATATACACTCGGGGGGTGGGGTGTTTAAGCCTGTCACCCCAAATGACAGAAACTGTACTTGTACCTTTAAGTATTAGTGTTTTTGGTTTTTTACTGATTAGTACAATGCAAGTAAAAGAAACTTGGACTATGCAGCATCAGATTTATTCATTCCTTTCCAAGCCATATTTCTACAAACATATATTCAAGGTGGTTTATTGCAAAAGAATCCCCAACAGCAAAGACCCC
This sequence comes from Gekko japonicus, assembly GCF_001447785.1. Taxonomy (NCBI): domain Eukaryota; kingdom Metazoa; phylum Chordata; class Lepidosauria; order Squamata; family Gekkonidae; genus Gekko; species Gekko japonicus. The sequence goes on from NW_015171520.1 coordinate 527,886, forward strand.
TACAAAAATAAATCTAAAACAGAAGAGTTGGTAGCAACCAAGTAGCAAAGCAGCAAATAAAACAACTCCAATCTCTCTATATAATAATTCTGTTTTGGTGGTGGCACGCTCCTGAACATTCTACATGCTCCCAAATCAGTTGGCTCCCTGATCTGTCACTCAGAAGCTGTCCCTATCCACTGGCTGCGTTGCCTGAGTCTCACCTCCAATATTCTAAACAGTTTGCTGTTCCTCTCCCCCAACAGCCAGTCAAAACGCAGAGGTCATTTGCATATGCCGCCTGATTGGCCTTTGCCTCTAACATTTTAAACAGTTTGTTTAGTCATTGAATGTGTCCTGAGGTAAAATACATATCCCAATCTTCCCTTAAACAGTCACTGGAGTTGCTAGTCTCCATGTGGGGTTTGGAGATCTCCCAGAAATCACTGTGTTCCCTAGCCGCAGCACATCATTTCCCCTACACAAAATTTCCCAACTATTACTATGGCTGCTTTGGGCAGTGGACTCTATGGCATTATACCCTGCTGAAGTTCCTCTGCACCCCAAACCCTGCCCTTCCCAGGCTCTACCCCTCAAATCTACAGGTCTGGCCCTCCCCTTTGTATTGTCAGCTTCCAGGCAGCACCTGGAGATCTCCAAGATCAGTTCTCCTGGAGAAAATAGCTGCTTTGGGCAATGGACTCTATGGCATTATACCTCCGCACCCCAAACCCTGCCCTCCCCAGGCCCTGCCCCTCAAATCTACAGGTCTGGCCCTCCCCTTAGTATTGCCAGCCTCCAGACAGCACCTAGAGATCTCCAAGATCAGTTCTCCTGGAGAGAATGGCTGCTTTGGGCAATGGACTCGATGGCATTATACCCTGCTGAGGTCCCTCCCCAGCCCAAACCCTGCCCTCCCCAGGCTCTACCATTCAAATCTACAAGTATTTCCCAACCCAGAGTTGGCAACCCTGTAACTGGCTATGGAACCACTTTCCTGAACCTTGGAACCCAGAAAACATGGCATGGGAGGAGGTGGTTTTCAGATCTCGCTGAATTATATCTACATCTTTTGGTGCGTTCACCACTTCTCCCAATTTGGAGTCATATGCAAATTTAATGAGTAGCCCCTCCACACCCTCATCCAGATCATTTATAAAAATACTGAAAAGTACCTGGACCAGAACAAGCCCTGTGCATCCCACTGGATGCCGCAGTTCCCTCTGAGCTGCACTAGGGGGTGCTGGCACACAACATTTTAACAGGCAGCTCAGGGGTTGTGAGCTTATGCTCACATTTCCCCCCCACACTGGAAACAATGGAGGATGGGGCACCTCCTTCTGGGACCCATAGAATTGGACCCCATGGGGGGTTGAGGAGAGGCACCAGCAGCTATACTGCAAATTAGATGCTTTTACCTCAAAAAATCCCCCCCAAAAACCCCCAGATCAATTTTCTATTATAGCCTATGGGGTCTATTGACTATAATGGTCCCCATATGATGCAACAGAGCTGGGGGGAAATGATTTTTTTTTTGCACACCCCTATTAGGCTTTTCAGTATGATTTGTAAGCTGGCTTGAGTCACAGGGAAAAATAGGACATACATATTTGAATCAATAAGTAGTTTGGGCAGGTTGATAACATTTAAGCAACTTTCTGTTTGTAAGGTTAGGCAGGGTTCTGACAGTGATTGTTCAACCTCTGCTGTACTTGACCTGTAATGCTGGTTGTCGTAATTCACTAAAAAAACCCCAAAGCAGACTGCAAGAGTCCCCCCCCCCCCAAGTTCTGGTGTGTTTTCTAAGGCTCAGCACAAGACAATGGTCCAAGGCCCGGGCTGCCAATATAGCAAGCTGGGGTTGGGTAGACCTGTTTTCTGGAGGCCAGGTCTACCAATATAGTGGAAGGGGGTGGGCAGACCTCTTCTCCGGAGGATAGGTCTACCAATATAGTAGAAAGGGGTACGGAAAATTTGACTTCTGTTTTCTCTACAGTTTGGTGTAGTGGTTAGGAGCGTGGACTTAATCTGGGAGAACCAGGTTTGATTCCCTACTTCTCCGCATGCAGTCAGCTGGGTGACCTTGGGTCAGTAACAAAGTTCTTTCAGAGCTGTTCTCTCATGAGCAGTCATTAAAAGAGCTCTCTCAGCCCCACCTACCTCACAGGGTGTCTGCTGTGGGGAGGGAAAAGTAAAGGAGATTTGTAAGACTCCTTTGGGTAGTGAAGAGTGAGGTATAAATTCAATCTATTATTATTATTATTATGTTTAAATTATTCTTAAAATATAGTTTAAATACAAAGACTGAAGGTCAAAGAAGACGGGGAAGGCAAAGGATGAGATGGTTAGACAGTGTCATAGATGCAACAAACATGAAATTGAGCAAACTTCAGAGGATGGCGGAAGACAGGAAGGCCTGGTGGGATCTGGTCCATGGAGTTGTGAAGAGTCGGACTCGACTGTGTGACTGAACAACAACAACAAAAATAATTTATTCTGAGATTTTTATAAGGTTATGGAAGAAATTTTCTAAAAAACTAATTTATGTGATAGTCAAATGTATAGTCGCTCCCAACTTTAATGCTACTACCTTTTTTCGCTTGCAAAGTAAAATTTCTGCTCACAACACTGTGGAGCTTAAAGGGAACACAGCTGAACTCCTCCCACTGACAACTACTACTCTTTGAGTGCAGTTCTCGAACCAGTTCCCTAACTATCCTAGAGTCCAGTTCACAGTCCTCTGATTTATTTATTTATTTATTTAATTTTATTTATACCCCGCCCTCCCCGCATGCAGGCTCAGGGCGGCTTACAACAATATGGCACTCAGTGCAATAAAACATGATAAAACAATTTAAAACAATTAGTACATGGGCCACGCCCAAGGAACCCGCGTGACTAAAGCCCTCTCTCCGCATTGCACATGCCCTTTCATTCCGAGGGAGGTTGCTGTGGCCCCCTGATGTTAATCTGCCACTCAACCTCCGGCGGTGCTGCTGAACGGTCCTCGTTGGTGGTAGTGGTGCCGGCGGCGGCTCCTATTTGAAAGCCTGGCAGAAGAGCTCCGTCTTGCAGGCCCTGCGGAACTGCAACAGGTCCCGCAGGGCCCTGATCTCCTCTGGGAGCTCATTCCACCAGATAGGAGCCGCCACCGAGAAGGACCTGGCCCTTGTGGCAGCAAGCCTGGCCTCTTTCAGGCCTGGGGTCGCAAGACAATGTTGCGACCCCGACCGAAGTGCTCTTTGGGGCCTATGTGGGGCAAGGCGGTCCCTCAGGTATGCCGGACCCTGGCCATGTAGGGCTTTAAAGGTAAGCAACAGCACTTTGAAGCGAATCCGGTATGCTATAGGCAGCCAGTGCAGCGCTTTAAGCACAGGCTGGATGTGATCCCATTTAGAGACACCAGCAACCAGCCTGGCCGCCGCATTCTGCACTAGCTGCAGCCTCCGAATCAGCCACAAAGGCAGCCCCATGTACAGAGCGTTGCAGTAGTCTAGCCTTGAGGTGACCGTCGCATGGATCACTGTGGCTAGGTCTTCACGGCTGAGAAAGGGGACCAACTGCCGCACCAGCCGAAGATGGTAAAAGGCCGCTTTGGCAGTGGCTGCTACCTGGGCCTCCATCGATAAGGTGGAGTCCAGGAGCACTCCCAAGCTCCCAACCT